>NW_027467720.1:987500-1000000 GCF_046742065.1 Oratosquilla oratoria | reverse complement strand
AGTTTCCCAACAATACTCAAGAGCGAGATGCCTCTGTAGTTGTTACAATCACTCCTTTCACCTTTATTCTTGTAGAGGGTGACAATCTTGGCATCTATCATGTCTTGCGGCACGGCTCCCTCTTTCCAACACTGAGTAGTGCTCCATTGAGTAGTGCTTCACTCACCTGTCCATCTGCTTGCCCTTGTCGGTGATCACATCCCCACTGGTAGTCTTGAGGGGGGCTGTTTTACTCGGTGTTGGGCCTAGAGCTGTCTTGATACCTTCATACATTCCTCTGATGTTACCCGAAACAGCTGCAAACTGGATGGAATCGCTGAGCTGTTGCCAGTATTCATTTCCACAACGTCTTGCAGTTTGTTGCTCTTTATATATATATATATATATATATATATATATATATATATATATATATATATTCTTACAGTTATTGAATTTCTGGGGTATTGGCTGCATGTTATTGTGGCAAAGTAGCATGCATTTGATACTTTAGGGTCTATATGGGGTGTCCCTACTGACCAGAGCTACACATAATTTTGTCTGTGATAGAGGAAAACTCTGTTCATAGAGAAGTGATGACACTTTTATTATACTATGACTGTCCCTCCGTTATACTGTCCCTCAACCCCTTGTTACTGTCCTGTAACATTTCTCTGAACATTCATTTCCTTTTTTCGCCTACCTTGTGGTGGGGGATAGAATGCTGCCACCAAGTCTTCCCACTTGAGTCGTACGAGGTGACAAAAAAAACGGGACGGGGCATAGGACTAGGAATCCTGCTACCTGTAGCCCCAAAGGGGACACTCCTAAAAAAAAAAAAATAATAATAATAATAAATAAATAAATAAATAAATAAATAAAGGCATAAGAGGGTCTAGGAGTTTCCCAACCAGTACCCTAAGGTTTGGGTCTTTTAATGTGCGTGGATATGGTACAGATGAGAGTAAAAGGGAAGAGATAGGCATTATGTTTGTGAGAAGAAAGATGGATGTGTTGGTTTTGAGTGAAACTAAATTGAAAGGGAGGGCGAGTGTGAGTTTGGGAGTGTAGTTGGGAGGTTCTCAGAAGGAATGAAGGGAAGTATTTGGCCTAGGTAGCAGCACATAGATTTGAGCTCCAGTTTCCACAGTAGCGCTCCACAAATCTTACATTCCTCGTCACCGATTTGGCCAGCGCTGTGCGCAGGAACTCCTTTAACATCATTTTCGTGCATAGCCCCGGTTAATTCCATAGCAAGCAGCTCGCGGGAATCTAGTTCTGGCTCCTTCAAGTGGCGCTGGGCGTGCTCATTTCTCATTTCAGATAAAACTCGCGTGCCCTCCTCTGATAATGTGTGTGTTTTGCTTTCATCCCTCATGGCGGCCTTTACTCTTTTAATCGTTGCAGCCGCTGCAATCTTTTCCTCCCTTTTCCTTTTTTTATCTTCGCGTTTCTTTTCCTTTTCTTGCAACAATTTCTGCATTTTTTCTCTTCTCTCTTCCCTTATCTTGTAAAGACAAGAGACCATAGATGAGTTGTCTTTACCGATTTCACCTTTGGTTTTTATAGAACCCATCAAGTTATGTATCAAAGATTGCAAGTTTGAATTTCATGGTGAATATTACACTAAAAAATTTGGTATGGCAATGGGTAATCCCCTTTCGCCAATATTAAGTAGCCTATATATGGATTTTTTTGAGAAGAGGTTACTTAGTAATATTTTACCATCTCAGGCGGTTTGGTACAGATATGTAAATGATGTTTTATGCCTGTGGCCTTGCACAGAAAATTTGGACACATTTTTAGTTTCACTTAATAACTTAGCTCCTTCTATTAATTTCACAGTGGAATCAGAAATTGATTGTAAATTGCCTTTTCTTGATTGTCTTATTCATAGAGAAGGCAATAGTTTTAAATTCAGTATTTATAGAAAACCTACTAATGTAATGTCATATGTCCACTACTACTCTGGTCACCACAACAAAGTCAAATATTCAGTGTTCTCTTCAATGTTTTTACGTGCTCTACGCATATGCAGCCCGGAATTTATTGATGCGGAGTTTGAAAATATTTTTAACATTGGTTTAAGCTTAAAGTACCCTAAGACTTTTATAAATAACGCTCTCAAAAGAGCCAAGAATTTTTTTTATAGGAATCAACCTACACCTCCCGTTGAAACCAAGAATCTTTTAGTCTTGCCATTTAGTGAAAGTCTTTCTCAGATTCCTCATTTACTCAAAACATGGAATGTTAATGTAGTTTTCAACAATTCATGCACATTCAAGAAATTGATTATTAGGAATTCTCCAAAAAATCATGTGGCTGCATACACAACGTTCCTTGTAAAGATTGTGGGAATTTTTATGTAGGACAAACAGGTAAAGATCTCTCAACTAGAATAAAGCAACATAAATACACTGTCAGAACAGGACAAGACTCTAATGCTTTATTTGTGCACATGAGGGATTATAATCATTGTATAGACTGGACTAAGGCATCGTCAGTTTTATCATGTAATCCTATTGTTAACAGGAACATCATTGAAAGTAGCCTTATCAAACAAACTGAGTCAGTCAATTTGAACATGAGTAATGGTATGTATAAATTAGATAATTACATAATTAAGAACATTTGTAAACAATTCGGTATAGGAGATTTTGGTTAATCCCAAGAGTGGACAAATGACATGGTTCCGTGTGGGGCCTTGTGACCTTTCCTAATTTTTCCATGTGGTGCCTTGTGATGCCCTCTTACCTCTCCGAGGTTTACACTTTTCCGTTTAAATTGTCTTTGTATTGTACTTTTGTCTGTATTCTCCCCTGAGGATGTGAATTACACGAAAGCGCTTGGGATTTCTGTGTTTCTTTTTCTTAAGTGGTTACCAGCATATATATATATATATATATATATATATATATATATATATATATATATATATATATATATATATATATATATAGAAAAATGGGCAAATATATATATATATATATATATATATGTGTGTGTGTGTGTGTGTGTGTGTGTGTGTGTGTGTGTGTGTGTGTGTGTGTGTGTGTGTGTGTGTGTGTGTGTGTGTGTGTGTGTGTGTGTGTGTGAGTTTTTTATCTGCCTTTTCTTTCTCCGAGAACCTTTTTCCCTTCCACGGGAAGTTGTCTTATAATGTTACCATATGACATTGGTTTGTAAGTTACTTTAAGCATGGCTTTTTTTTCACTTTGGTAAAGCCATGCCCAAAGTAACCTACAAAACAATGTCATATGGTGACATTACAAGACAACTTCCCGTGGAAAGGAAAAAGGTTCTCAGAGAAAGAGAAAAGGCAGATAAAAAACTCTGCAATAGTAATCTTGCCATTAAATTTAACCAATATATATATATATATATATATATATATATATATATATATATATATATATATATATATGTATATATATTTACATATATATATATACATCTATATACACACATACATATATATATATATATATATATATATATATATATATATATATGTATATATATATGTTTGGTTAAATTTAATGGTAAGATTATCATTGCAGAGTTTTTTATCTGCCTTTTCTCTTTCTCTGAGAATCTTTTTCCCTTCCACGGGAAGTTGTCTTATAATGTCACCATATGACATTGTTTTGTAAGTTACTTTGGGCATGGCTTTACCAAAGTGAAAAACTGACCAGAACGCGTTTTCACACTACTTAGTGCTTCATCAGTGGCTAGAGTGTGAATATCTGATTGAATTTTTGTGTTTATATACTATTAGTGTTGGTCTGATATTTCATTTTTGAGGCTTCTGATTGGCTAGTGGGCTGGACTGGGACTCCCGAACTATTCTACTTCCTGATTGGTCGGCTGTTGTGTAACTCATTATGTACTGTTTCCCAATTATTACAGTGACTAAGAGATCTTCTAATATAGGCACTGATGGTAGAATCTTTGTATCTTTGGGGACATTCGCTAGTCCCATTTAGGCAATGTCCTGAATTAGATGCTTTTATGTATACATACATAAAAGCATCTAATTCAGGACATTGCCTAAATGGGACTAGCGAATGTCCCCAAAGATACAAAGATTCTACCATCAGTGCCTATATTAGAAGATCTCTTAGTCACTGTAATAATTGGGAAACAGTACATAATGAGTTAGAAAGAGCTTCTCAGACCCTTATAAATAATGGATTCGCCAATAAGGATATAGAGCGAATCACAAAAAGAACTCTAGACAAATGGTACTTGGACAAAAACCACCAGGACAAAAGCCACCCAGACAAAATCCCACAGGACATTAACGCCAAAAACCTGATTAAAATTTACTATAAGTCCTTCTTCTCCACAGCCTACAAAGAAGATGAAAGGGTTATGCAACAAATTATTAAAAGAAATATTAAACCAAAAGAAGAAAACTCTAAAGTACAACTGATTATATATTATCAAAATAAAAAGACATCTCAACTGCTACTAAAGAATAATATAAGAGAAAGTAAAAGTGACCTTCAGAGAACTCACGTCATATATAGGTACTCATGTAAATTTGGGAACTGTGCATCCCAACCTTTAAACTATATTGGCATGACAACAATGAAGCTCTCACGCCGGTTATCATACCACCTCTCTTCAGGAGCTCCCAAAAACCACCATCATTCTGCTCACCAAAGAAATTTAAAAAGAGAAACTCTAATAGAAAACACAGAAGTGCTGGCAACAAACCAAGACCATAGAAGACTACCTATTCTCGAGGCTCTCTTTATTAAAGAAATATCTCCCAATCTTAATATACAAACTAGGGATTTAGAGGCCCTCTCTAGCGTAAGGAGATCTCAGCTCCCTGAAAGAAGGCACAATACTGATGACGTCACACAACAGCCGACCAATCAGGAAGTAGAATAGTTCGGGAGTCCCAGTCCAGCCCACTAGCCAATCAGAAGACTCAAAAATGAAATATCAGACCAACACTAATAGTATATAAACACAAAAATTCAATCAGATATTCACACTCTAGCCACTGATGAAGTACTAAGTAGTGTGAAAACGCGTTTTGGCCAGTTTTTCACTTTGGTAAAGCCATGCCCAAAGTAACTTACAAAACAATGTCATATGGTGACATTATAAGACAACTTCCCGTGGAAGGGAAAAAGATTCTCAGAGAAAGAGAAAAGGCAGATAAAAAACTCTGCAATAATAATCTTGCCATTAAATTTAACCAAACATGCTTGAGAGAAAATCTCCTGCCCATATATACAATGAATATATATATATATATATATATATATATATATATATATATATATATATATATATATAAGGAGCATCCAACAATACTTCAAGACACATCAAGATAACATCCAAACTGAAATTATTTTTAAATTAGATATTAAGTAGACAAAAAAAATAATGACCTGAAGCTGTCAGGACGTAGATTTAATCTGTATGTAGATAGACGCTATTTCACTAACAGCATGGTCAATGAGTGGATTAAGCTTCTAGTAGAAATCATTAAGTGTAATACATTTAATTTTCTTTTATTCACTTTAATATCCAATGTCACCTGTCGGCATATTTTTCCTGTGTAACTCAAAGTAACTTCTACAAAAGTGAGAAAAAAAATCCAAGCTGAAAGAGTTCTAGGAGAATATTGTGGTTATGCACTTAAAGTTAGCATTTTGAGAACAATGAATAGATTCGGCAATATATACACCAAAATATTACATATTTCAGCCACCCCGCCCAAATCAAACTAAAATGTACTTGCATCAGCTTCAACCAATTAAACTGTGATTCAAAAGCAGAGCCATCTAGAGGCGTTAAGACGAGATCTAATGTAAACAGAGGCTTTGAATCGCCAGGAAGATTCCGACTGTATAATGAAGACTCTTTTTCTGGTTTTGGTAGGTACGAAAAAAGAAATTTGAGTCGAATCTTAGACAGGGAAAGGGAGATGAGTAATAATAGAAAATGGTGGGAGAATGAATTCATGGAACTAAGGAAAGAGATTGTAGAATTAGCGGAATATTTAACCCAAGCTATCAATGAGATATCTGATCTGAAGAAAACAAATTCTGAACTAATAATAAGCTAAAGAGATTAAAATTATCTAATGGAAGTTAAACGTGAAAATGATAAGTTGAAAATTAATTATACCGTCAATAGTGAGAACTTAAAAAAAAGGTAAATAACAAAATACAGGCAATGTCCGAAAAAAAAGCGAGGAAAGTATGCAAAAGATTAAGAAATGGAAGGAAAACAGAGAACATAAGAACATAAGAATAAAGGAGACTGCAAGAGACCATAAGGCCTACACTAGGCAGCTCCGTATCCATCACCACCTGTCATCCCCATCTATAAAGCTGTCTAATCGTTTCTTAAAACAACTGATAGTTTCAGCGCTTACTACATGGTTACTAAGTTTATTCCATTCATCGACCACCCTATTAGTAAACCAATTCTTGCCTATTTCCTTCTTAAATCTAAATTTGTCCAGTTTATGCCCATTACTGCGAGTCCTGCCCTGTTGTTTTATTATGATGACCTTGTTTGCTTCACCCTTGTTATAGCCTTTGATCCACTTGAACACTTCTATTAGATCACCCCGCACTCTACATCTTTCCAGAGAGTGTAAGTTTAGGTGCCTAAGCCTCTCTTCGTAAAGCAAATATCCGAGTCCATGTATTATTTTGGTCATTCTTCTCTGTACTGAGTCTAGTGAATTGATGTCCATTTTGTAGGACGGAGACCAAAACTATACCGCATAGTCAAGGTTGGGTCTAACTATCACTAGATAGAGTTTAATAATTACCTCTACACTTCTATTCGTTACCGTCCTATCAATGAAGCCTAATGCCCTGTTAGCTTTATTTCTAGCGCTAATGCACTGCTTTCTGGTTTTGAGGTCCGGACTCACCAGAACACCCAAGTCCCTCTCGAACTCAGATTTGTCTAAAAACGTGTTATCTAAATTGTATCTATTTTCGGGGTTGTATAGCCCTACGTTTAATACGTTACACTTAGAGATATTGAGAAAATAAAGAACTTGCTTTTAAAGAAATAGCACAATAACAGATGCAGGAAAATGCAAAGGATACAATCGTTCAATTAAAGAAAAGGAAAATTGGGTTAGAGATACAGTGGATAGGAAAAATGTTTTGTGGCAAATGGATTAAAGGAAAAACATGATCTGATGAAGCACATAAGAGAAAAAGCAGAAAAAGAAACAGCAATATATATTCTAAAAGAAATACAAGATGGTGACCAGGAACTAGAGAAGGATATAGAAGAAGTATATAGAATAGGGCAACATTCTAAGGAAAGAAATTGACCCCTAAAGATAAAAATAAGATCACAAATGGTAGTAGAACATATTAGAAAAAGCAAGTAAGTTGGCAAAGAGTGAACATTACAACAAGACAATAAGCCGGAGAGTTTTTGTATTATTGCATGGTGCGGCACGTTCAGCCTCTCCCTCACCCTTCCATTGACGACGTACAATGACGAGCCAGTAAAAGGGGCCTCGCACCAGCGGGAGACAATGCCTGACAGAGTTGCTTGTGTTTATTAAACTTTTTTTTTCAGAGATTATCATCATTCCCTCTGTCTTTTGAATGGAGTGAGCTATCTCCCTGACCTTGTCATTATTTTCATTCAGCTAAAATGGTTCTCAAATTAGATTATACTCACACAACTGCTCGTAATTTCATTTTGTTGATTTTGAATATGATATATATATTTTTTCTATCAGACCAGGTTTTATAAAGAATCAATAGGTACAAATATTCAATATTCTTTCACTTGTATCATACAACAAATATCTAACCCGAAACAAACCAGCTTATGACTGTGCTTACATGGTTTATTTCATATTGTTGAGTATGACTTTGATGTTTTATTCTACTATCATATCTACTTTCTTGAACAATCAAAATAGTAAATATGATGACATTGAGTGCCTCACGCAAGATAAAGATATTGAAAACGTCACAGATGAGGTCATGATAAATTGTACCAGAAAACATAAGTTGAAGACCTATATTATACTGTAATTGACAAAATATTAAATTCTAAAAGTGTTTCTGAACCGTGCCCTTTCGATTATACAGCTCGCTATCTTCTCGTTGTGACATCCAGCAAATGTCACGCATCATGTTAGGACTGAATTTTTCCCGATACTAGTTTTCCAATATGGTGATGTCTTGATGAAACCTTTCACAGTATTCATCACTAATGTCTCCAAATTTATCTGTCAAAAAGCCAACATGAGAGTGGAAAAAGGCAAGTCCAAGGACATCTTTGCACCCAATCCATGATAATTCTGCTGCATGGTTGTAACGATTTCTCTGTAGTTGTCAGCCCGATAGTTTTTAAGATTGTTATTATTGTTATTGTTATTATTATTATTATTATTATTATTATTATTATTATTATTATTATTATTATTATTATTATTATTATTATTATTATTATTATTATTATTATTATTATTATTATTATTATTATTATTATTATTATTATTATTATTATTATTATTATTATTATTATTATTATTATTATTATTATTATTATTATTATTATTATTATTATTATTATTATTATTATTGTTGTTGTTGTTGTTGTTGTTGTTGTTGTTGTTCTTATTATTATTATTATTATTATTATTATTATTATTATTATTATTATTATTATTATTATTATTATTATTATTATTATTATTATTATTATTATTATTATTATTATTATTATTATTATTATTATTATTATTATTATTATTATTATTATTATTATTATTATTATTATTATTATTATTGTTGTTGTTGTTGTTGTTGTTGTTGTTGTTGTTGTTGTTGTTGTTGTTGTTGTTGTTGTTATTATTATTATTATTATTATTATCATTATTATTATTATTATTATTATTATTATTATTATTATTATTATTATTATTATTATTATTATTATTATTATTATTATTATTATTATTATTATTATTATTATTATTATTATTATTATCATTATATATATATATATATATATATATATATATATATATATATATATATATTTTTTTTTTTTTTCACATTGATAGATAATTCCCATGAGTTTTTCTCCAGTGGGTTCAATGCCTTGGTGATTTTGTTATTATGAGCAAGTTTGCGAATCTAGTCCATTCCGGACATCTGCTTTCAACATGGCTTCGGAAACCACCCTACCTAGTTTCTGAGATAAGTATCGAAAGCCAGCACTAGATTTTTCTATAGCTTTCATGAAACTTCTTGCCAAACTAAGTTTTAGATGTAGGTGAGACCATAATATATTTTCTGGCTCTACAAGAAGACAATGAACACAGTTAACCTTCCAGGCGTATCTCTTGGTCTTGTCGGCCAATTCTTTCTCACATAGTGTTCTGCATCAGTTCTGCTGTTCCACAAACACAAAAAACACATGTGCTTTGTGTAGCCACTCTGAAGGTCCAATAGTAAATTGATAACTTTCAGATCTCCACATATTTTCCATTGGTGTTTCTCGTACTCTATAGCGCCCAACAAAATATTCATTGTTTCATAGCCATATTTGCTGCATGTACTATTGTGATAGATGGAAGCCGATTGCCATTGTGAAAAAGAACAGCTTTCAAAGAGTCTTCTTCAGAATCTATAAACAGCCTCCAACCCTCTGACTTGTATATTTCGAACCTGCAGACTTGTTTGCCACCTTGAAAAATGCAGACCCACTCTACATCGGTAACGAGCTGTAGTGATAAGCACTCCAGCTTCCAGCAAGATCCGCTGTCTTAGTCTGGACCACAGAACCTTTTTTTTTTTTTTTTTTTTTTTTTTTTTTTTTTTTTTTTTTTTTTTTTTTTTTTTTTTTTTTTTTTTTTTTTTTTTTTTTTTTTTTTTTTTTTTTACAAGGCACCGGCTACGCCGTGGGTGTCTTGTACTGCGGCGTTTGCTCGCTTCGCTCGCTCCAGCACCTCCGGTCTCTTTTATTTTATTTATTTCTCGATGGGACACTCTTGATGTACTCATCGGCATCCCGTTTTGAAATATCTTATGATCTCCCTCTTTAATTCTTGTTTTATTTCTTCTTTTTCATTCTTTAATTCTTCTTCTTCTTGGAAAGTCCTTTCCCAAATCTTAAGGTTTCTTTTATTTTATTTATTCATTTATTTATTCATTTACTTATTCATTTTTTTCTATTTTTTTTTTTTTTTTTTTTTTTGTCGATGGGACACACTCGATGTCATCGCCATCCCGTTTTGAAACATTTCTTATGATTTCCTTTAATTCTTGTTTTATTTCTTCTTTCTCCTTCTTTAATTCTTCTTTTTCTTAGAAAGTCTTTTCCCAAACCTTGAGGTCTCTTTTATTTTCATTTTTTCGATGGGACTCTCGATGTACTCATCGGCATCCCGTTTTGAAATATTTCTTATGATCTCCTTCTTTAATTCTTGTTTTATTTCTTCTTTCTCCTTCTTTAATTCTTCTTTTTCTTGGAAAGTCCTTTCCCAAACCTTAAAGGGGACCGACACATCTGATTCCGATTCGTCGACGGCATAGTCGTAATCAGGCAGGATCATTGCCGTTGCCTAACACAATGGGACATTTTTGCCGGATTTCGAAAGGTGGTCATAAAAACGATAGAAATTTTTCAAAACTGGAAGGGTGAATTATGCCCATTTTAGTATAATTATGTGAAATGTTTTCAGGACCGTGCGACATTACGGCATGTGGAAATATGCTAGAGAACAACTAAAACTTACGTTATACTGGCAAAATACTTTTGGTATTCCTCGAGACAGCTTTTACTACCACTCTTAGTAAAATTATTGTATTCTGCAAAATAATGTTTCATAAACTTTTCCGATTTTTCCTCTTTAATTTCTCCGTCGAAATCTATTATGAGATCGTACTCTTCATCAGAGTACATGTAATTTTTGTTATTTCGTAACATATTGTTGAACCCCAATATTTCCCTATGGAATCTCTTAATTGTGGCTGTTACTGTTTTTTTTTTTTTTCTTTTTTTTGAGTGAGTGAGTGAGTGAGTGAGTGAGTGAGGCGTAAAGTTAGGGAAGCTCATTCTTGTGCTCCCTACCCTTCGCTCGCGGCCAATCAATCGTCTCCGTTGCCGTGACGTCAGTGTTCTCTTCCAATCAGTCGTCTCCGTTGCCGTGACGTCACCACTCTCGACCAATCAGTTGTCTCCGTTGCCGTGACGTCACCACTCTCTCAGCCAATCAGATTTCTTGCACAATGGGACATTTTTGCCGGATTTTGGAAGGTGGTCATAAAAACGCCAGGAAATTTTCAAAACTGGAAAACTTTATTTTTTTATATACATAGAATAAATCCATGATGAGGTTAGGAAGCGCATCTTGAGTAAAGAGTTTAGGCCTGGTATTTTCAGAGTCATCCGAGTAGTCGTATTCATTTGAGGTAGAATTAATTTGGAACTGGTTGAATTGCTGAATTGATAGTGGGGGGACTGCACCTTGCCTCGTATCTTGATGGCTATTCCATTGCTGTTTGTGAGACAAGTAGCCAGTCATTGCTGTGGTCTCTAGGTTCACGATATACCATTGGTATAGGATTAGGAAACGATTTTCCTGAGCTTCGCTTACGACACTTCCGCTCACTCAAGTGGTTGGCACAAAACTTGGAAGCTATCTGAGGTGTCCATTTCTTGCCTTGGTTACCCAAAGGACATTTGAAGTAATTATTGTAATTCATTCGAACAGCTTTTGTGACTGGTTTCTTGAGGCTACCAAGAGTGAAGGCGACGTTCCATATTTTGTTAAGTTCAGATTAATTAGAAATTAGGCAGCTGTAGAGATGCAATATCATGAACCAGCAATCTGAAACAAAAACAAACAAACAATTAGGAAAACAATAATTGCATAAGTGGAACCAATTAGTGTATGAATAACATGATACACCAAATATATATACTGATTCAGGAAAACTGAGCCCGAGACAGATATACAAGTGTCTTTATTGAGTTCAGCACATACAAATCCCCTATGTTACGCCTTCACCTCCTGAATTTGTTAACCATGAGTAATACCTGAAATAACTATTTAGGATTAATAAAAGATCCAAGAGAACAATACTCAGTCTTCATGATATTGCCTCATCTCTTAAGAGTGGTTGAACATTTTATACCATTCGGCAGCTGCTGAGTATAGAATAGACTTATATTTTACATATAAAAATACATCTAGTAGATCTTAGCTCAATTATAACAATGACATTCTCATGGTAGGCATACAATACAATGTATATAACACGGATAATTCTTTAGATTCTGACATTAGAACTATCATTTACTAATAACATGAATTTCACTGGTGCATGGCAGGCATATAATATAAAGTAGGCAACACACATAATCAATTAAATTCAAATATAACAATGCAATTATCATTCTTGACTTAGTAACATAAAATTCACTTTTACGTACCTTATATTCATGCTCACTCTTTGATACAATGGACTGTAACATGATTTTTTTTCTGAATA
>NW_027467720.1:917500-980000 GCF_046742065.1 Oratosquilla oratoria | reverse complement strand
TCAAATATTTTCTCGAAATCTAAGTATATTGTATCGACTGATTTGCTTTCTTTATGCATACTAACAACATTATTCAAGAATCCAAGACGGTTGGTCAGACATGAACTTTCTTTCTAAAACCATATTGGGAGTCTTTTATAAGCTATTAGTTTCAAGGAAGTCCACAATTTTATCCTTTAGAATTGTTTCTGTAATTTTGCATGCAACTGACATAATTGATAGGACGATAATTACTGTGCAGAGATTTGTTAATTTTTTAGATATGAGAGTTACATTATCCCATCTCTATTCTCGAGGTAATTTACCAGAATCTACTGAATATGATCGTCAATGGTTTATAATTTTTTTGTTCAATTCCTTGTGAAAGTCCATCACAAGATCATAAGGCGTCTGAAATCCAGAAATAGCTTTCTCATAGTCGAAGAATTCGAAGACATCAAAAGAACGCCTCAAACACAGATCTGAAACATCGGCATCAAGCCAGTACCTAGAAGTACCACCAGCAAAGAAATCCTTTATAAAGGGGAATGCAGTCTTCCACGATTGTGTTCATTGGTGAGAATTCGATTTTTTTCTACTCCGATAGTACTGGTGAAGAGATGCTAAATTTACCTCAGAAATCTGCGGCATTGAGTAAATCCGTCGAGAATGAAAAAAGAAATCTATATATCGTACAATCACCACTTATTCTAGTTCCGTTTTTATCCATTGAGATTTTTTTTAACTAAGTGAAATAACAAAAAGAGACTTAGTTGCTACTCCCAAGATTTAATGAACTCAAACACAAATAAACATGAAAATACATTACAGAATGTAACTTATATAACAGAATATAAGTGAAGTCAGAAAATGCTACAGTTTATACAATATTTCTTACATATCATTTACTGAACATACAGAGCTCATCATAGGGGTAGACACAACATAGTATATATAAGACATAGCATATAATATCTACACAATGATTGTAGCAGGAGCAGAGGAGGGGTTGAGGAAGTTAGTGACAGAGTTTGAGAAGGTGTGTGAAAGAAGGAAGCTGAAGATAAATGTGGGCAAAAGTAAGGTGATGAGATATACAAGGGGAGAGAGTGGCAGCAGGCTGGAAGTGAGTATTAAGGGGGAGAGACTGGAGGAAGTGGATAGTTTTAGATACTTTGGGTGCGAATGTGGCAGGAAAGGGAGGAGTGGGGGGTGGAGGGTAGAATGTAGATTGAGAGAAGCGAGTAAATGTCTTGGTGGATTAAAAAGTGTAATGAGAAATAGATATTTGGGAATGGATGCTAAGAGGAGGTTATATGAAGGAGTGATTGTGCCGACAGCACTGTACGGGGTAGAAACATAGAACATAAGAGAGGAAGAGAGAAGGTGTTTCAATATGTTTAAGATGAAAAGATTGAGAAGTATGATAGGTGTTACTAGGCTAGATAGAATGAGAAATGAGGAGGTGAGGAGGAGAACAGGGGTGGAAAGGGAGTTGGGAGATAGGGTTGATGAAAGAGTATTAGGATGGTTTGGACACATGGAAAGAATGAGTGAAGAAAAATTAGTAAAAGAGGTATGGAAGGCAGAGGTGGGTGGAAGGAGGGGGGCGTCCTAGGATGAGATAGATGGATGGGGTAAAAGGGGCATTACGAAAGAGAGGAATGTTTGTTGAGGAAGGACGTGAGAGAACGGAAGATATGAGTGAATGGAGAAGGGTTGTGTATGAATGATGCTGTGATGCAAGAAGGGGTGGGGAATGGGGGGTGAGGAAGTATGTATGAGAAATAAATTGAGGCAGCCAGAAGAGATTTCTCCCCGTCTTCTCCTTTTCTGCATGAGGGGACGGAGAGGGGGGGGGGTCGCCGATATAATGAAGCGGCCTTGCTGTGGATGTGCTGTGTCTTACATCACTGCTTCTGACCTAGAGCAGTGGACGGGGTGCAGGGATGACCAGTCATCTAGGAGGTGCCAAGGTGTGAGGGAGGGAAGAGGGTGGGGGAGGAGTATGTAGGGGATGGAATGGGTGGGAGTTGTTTCTAAACCTTTTTCTCTTTGGCTACCTCCCGTGTTTGGGGGAAAAGAGCCTTTGGTATATGTATGTATTATTTTCTTCCTTTTCTTTTTCTTCGTCTTTTTCTTCTTTTTTCTTCATTTTTAATATTTTTCTTTTTTCTTTCCTTTTCTCCTTCTTCTTCTTATTCTTCTTCTTCTTTTTCTTCTTTTTTCTTTTTCTTCTTTTTCTTCTTCTTCTTCTTCTTCTTCTTCTTCTTCTTCTTCTTCTTCTTCTTCTTCTTCTTCTTCTTCTTCTTCCTTTTCTACTTCTTTCTTCTTCTCTTTTTATTTGTTGTTTTTGTTGTTGTTCTTATTCTTCTTTTTCTTCGTCCTTTTCTCGTTTTTCTTTTTTGATCTTCTTTTTCTTTTTCTTCCTCTTCTTCTTTTTCCCTCATCTTTTCTTTTTTCTTTGTTGTTGTTGTTTCTCTTCTTCTTCTTCTTCTTCTTCTTCTTCTTCCTCTTTTTTTCTTCTTCTTCTCCTTCTTCTTCTTCTTTTTCTTGTTCTTGTTCTTCCTCTTTTTCTTTTTTGCCTTTATTTCGTCTCCTTATCATGTTTCTTATCTTTCCCATTTTCTTGCAAATACCTCTCTTCAACTTGATGATCAGCAGTAGTCCACTCTTGTTCCACTTCTCATTCTTTTCCGTCTATTCGTCATGATTTTCCATCTTTTACGTCAATTTCCTTTTGGATCACCTCGTCCTTTTGATTTTTCCCGCCACGTCTTTTAAGTGTTTTCCATTTTAACTCGGGCTTCTTGGTCGGCCATTTCCAGTCACCCTCATCATCCATTTCGAACAGATATAATACATATATTTTTTATATATTGTTTCCTCTCTCTCTCTCTCTCTCTCTCTCTCTCTCTCTCTCTCTCTGTATGTGTGTGTGTGTATGTCTCTCTCTCTCTCTCTCTCTCTCTCTGTATGTGTGTGTGTGTTTGTCTCTCTCTCTCTCTCTCTCTCTCTCTCTCTCTCTCTCTCTCTCTCTCTCTCTCTCTCTCTCTCTCTCTCTCTCTCTCTCTCTCTCTCTCTCTCTCTCTCTCTCTCATCCTTTCTACATCTATCTATCCATGTATCTTCGGTTTGTGCTTCTTCATCGTTTACTCTCCTGTTAATCCAACATATGAAAATACACTGTCTGTTTGTTTCTGCCTCGTATCGTTCTGTTTCCAAGCCTCTATCGCTAGCATTTCTTTTCCACGCTACCCTCGTCTCCCATTTTTTTTTCTGTTCCGCATTCGCCCAACTCGTTCTTATCCCTATTTCTAGTCACATTCTCCATCTGTTTAGAACACCTTTCGCCTCTTTACCGCCCCTCCCCACTTCCCTTCCTGTTCCAAAACCTCTTTGTTAAGTGCTGCATCATCTTCCACATCCCCTTCCTGCATTCAAAGGCCCCTTTCTTTTCTCTTTTTTTGTACACGACCTCCACACTGGTCATCGTGGTTCTTCGTCAACGTCTCTTGATCCACATCCTATCCACATGGCTCCACATCCTCTCGCCATAATTCTACATTGACTTAGATTTGTTTCATTCTATCTGCATCTAATCTGGAACGTTTTTTAACCTTTGGCCCATGTTAGGGTCTTTGTCTTCCAGTTACTCTTCCATCCCGCTATGTCACATGTCTTCGGTTCGTTCCATGGGTGACTTTGTAGTTCATTGACACAATCTTTACAAAACATAGTATAGTCTGGTTTTATAGCATTCGTGTCAAAATAAGCATCTTTAAAGAGATAAAAAGTATCATAAGTCTACAAAGTATATAAACTCCAGTATCCTACCCCCACATGAAGCTAGATGAGAGTCTGAGAGCCTCTATGTTGAGAGCAGAGACGCTTGGACAAAAATGTCAAACTTTTGATATCTTAAAGAACTCTCAAACCTCCACGTCTGAAAGTGTTTGAGGGTGTTCGAGGGTATAAAGGAGTTAAGAGTTCGGGAAGCTTGTAAGAGTCGATTGAGGTTTAAGAGAGTCTGAGAAGGTATTTCTGATAGCTTAACTATTGGCTTAGATACAAAGATGATAGCCTGCGTAGAGAGCTTACAGGTGCTGAAAAGTCTAAATCTTCCAGAAGTGACAAAAATTTTACTCTGAATGCGAATCAGACAAGTAATAATGGTCTCAAGCTGTCAGAAAGTAGGTTTAATTTGGAAATGGGTAGAGACCACTTCGCCAACCGTGTAGTGAATGAGTGGAATAAACTTCCTGCAGAGGCGGTGCAATGTAGTGCAGTTCAAAGTCTTTAAATTCATTTAAATAAGAATCTAAGAAATATGCTGCAATGCTTGTCATTTCTTTTTATCTTATTTACCTATTCATTTATTTATTATCATTTATTTAGTTATCATTATCAATTTTTGTTTTTTATTCATTTATGTATCATTTGATATAAATTATCAATATTTTTCTGTTTGTTTATTATTTATAATTGTTTAATTCATTTGTATATTTATCTATTCATTTGTTTATTTTTCTGTTTTTTTTCGCATCCGACCTAATTATGGACCAAAAGGTCTCTTGTCGTCATGCTCTTCCTCTGTAATCCTCTACCCAAATGGTATTAACAGGGCATGGAAGATCTAAAAACTATTAGTAACATTATCATCACTAAGGCAGATAAAAGAGGAAAGTAGTCATACTAGACTAGAGGTCGGGAACATATGGCTCACGAGCCAGATATGGCTCTTTTGATGACTGCATCTGGCTTGCAGATAAAATCTTAGCTAACATTTCTTAACACAATAAATAATGAATAATTCTGCTGTCATTTTAAAGTATGTGCTGTTGATGGGAGTGGAACACTCAGTGATGTAGGATTCTTGTGATTGGCTGTCTTGTGTGAGATGTTACTGATGTAGCCAATTGTTTCTCAGCAGCAGGAGTAGGCAGTACAATTGCTGCTATCTTTGTGTTATCTTGCTGATCGCCTTCATTCATTGAATTCAAATAGTCAATTAGCAAATTTATGCAGATCAAACCCTTTTGATGAAAATGGCGAAAACAAAAAAGAATAAGGAGTACCATACCTTTTAGGACGAATGGACAGAGGAATTCTCCTTTGTAAAAATAGCAGGGACTGCAGTACGTCTAATATCCAATGACAAAATTGCATCGATGAGATGGTCAAATATAAAGCGGCGCTTCGACACACGCCATGCTTTCTTTGCATCGAAATATCCAGCGGGAGACAACAGTGAGAAGGCATGTCAAAAGCTACTGCGTAGAGTGCAAACCAGTCAACAACAACTCAGTGTATGGACCCGACAAAGTAACTGGAAATTGGCTAGCTTTGTTGGTTCTTTAGCAATAGTGAGAAACGTAAACCCTTTCACAGATTACGAGTATACCAAAGCACTCATGTTTGATGTGGCCAACGAACTTTTTGACGACTTCTCAGATAAAGACAATATAATCAAACAAATAAAAGACATGCCTCTGTCAGCAAAAACTGTTCGTGATCGTACTATCATGATGGCAAATCAAGTTGCGGGAACACAAGTAAAGGACATAAATGCAGTGTCATACTTTTCCCTCGCTTTGGATGAGTCAACAGACGTAAGCCATTTGTCCCAGTTTAGTGTGATTGCAAGGTATGCCTTCGGTGACGCACTGCGTGATTAAAGTCTTACTGTTTTGCCAATGAAGGGGTCAACATGAGTGGAGGGTTTATTCAAGTCTTTCATGGAGTTTGCTAAAGAGACTAATCTACCGATGGATAAACTGATTGTAGTGTGTACTGATTGTGCTCTGTGTATGGTGGGGAACAACAAAGGGTTTATAGCGCTTCTTCGTGAACATGAAAATAAAATCCTTTTAAGTTTTCATTGCATTCTACACCAGGAGCCGCTTTGTACTCAGACGTGTGGCGAGCAGTTTGGTGAGATGTTGTCGCTGTTGTTCGAGCTTTAAATGATCATCAGTTTAAAGCACTGCTTGATGAAGTTAGGAATAATTACCCAGGTCTGCTTATGCACAACAATGTGCGTTGGTTGTCAATAGGGAAGGTGCTCAGCCGCTATGCGGCTTGCCTGAGCGAAATTCGAACTCTCCTTGAAATGAAAGGCGTCAAGCATCCTGAGCTAGCTAACGATGAGTGGCTCCTGAGCATGACTGAGCATCTGAATCAGTTCAACTTGAAAATGCAAGGCATTGGAAATAGTCTTATCCCTCCAACAAGCAGTGTGTCCATTTGAAAAAAAGATGAAACTCTATTGGGGATATTGAAACAGGTCGTTTGCTACACTTTGAGACTGAGACAATTTAAAAATGCGTGCACAGAAAATGACCCCGCTCAATATTGTGATCTCCAGCACCTAGCTGGCTTCACATCAAGTCTCCTGCAATCATTCAAAGCACGTTGTAGAATTTCGTGAGCGCACTTGTCTTTTCAAGTTCATCACACATCCACACGAGTGTGCAGTGGACAAAGCTGACCTGAGCATCCCTGATGTCTCCATAAAAGATTTTGAGGTAGAAGTTGCTGACCTCAAAGCTTCAGACAAGAAGGTGATTAAATTGAAGTCAGTGAAGGGAGATATTGAAGAACTTGCGCGCCAGCAAACAGCGTTGTCGAGTAAGTAGAAGTGGACAAAAAAAAAAAAAAAAAAAAAAAAAAAATCCAAAGACCAGCTGATTTTCAAAAATTGGAATGCGCTTCCTTTCGCATATTACACACTGCAGCGTATGAGTATTACCATGTTGACTATATTTGGGTCTACATATGTATGTGAGCAGTCGTTCTCACATCTGAAAAACATCAAGACCAACCTACGGTCACGTTTAACAGATGGAGGCCTCAATGCTTGTATGAAGCTTAACTTGACCAAGTATCAACCAGACTACAAAGCCGTCATTAAAACCACGCATCACCAGAAGTCACATTAGTCATCTTGGTAAGAAGTATTTAATTCATTATTGCTTAACTTTAGTATAACGTGATTATAAAGAATAAATTCAGTGTTGGAAAATATCATATGGTCCTCAGTGAGATACATTTAAAAATAGTTGCCTTTCAAGGCTCTTTCAGCTAAAAAGATTTCCTACCCCTGTACTAGACCTTGATACGTATGTTGAAAAAGCCATGAATCTTTTCAAAGACAATAGCACCTATAAAAAATCTGCAAAGAAAAAATAAATAGAGACGTGGCTGCTTCTTTAACAGGAAGGTATGATGTAATATTAGAAACAATGAATGTGTTTCCAAGCTAAAGGTTTTTAATACTAAATTGCCTTATTTTTACAGTCTTTCTAAATTGCACAAAGTAGGAACCCCTCTTAGGCCCATCTCCAACCGAGGTTCTTGGTTTAGCAAGGTATCCAAATGGCTAACAGATATTTTCTCACTATTGTTGGGAATTTCTTTAACCCCCATATAAAGCATTCAGAGAATTTTATCAAGAGAATTAGAGGTCTTAGAGTGTTAAGTCTTGTTGTTATCTCGTTATTTACGAACGTTTGTGTTGATGACATTTTGTTCTTCTTTAAAACCAAGCTGCAATCATTCCAAGACAAATTCCCCCTCCCAGTAACATAAATCATCGCACTAGTTTGCACTTGTGTTTCATCAATCATCTTTTTACATTTTACATTTTTGCAAACAAAAGTATGGTTTTGTCATGGAGAAGATGCCTGTTAACGATGATTCAGATCATAAGGCCAGATATGATATTCGAAGACCAATAGTGAGTCTGTGTTTCTTCCCCTATTCCTTTTTATGTAAAAGCGCTCATATAAAGATAATATTCACCCCCCTCGACCTCTGTGCTGCTGAAAAGGACTGCATTCAGCACTCAAAATATTTAGACAACTAGTCTCCAGTTTTTTCTTCTGTTCCCACTGTAGAAATAGTTGGGACACACACACAAACACACACATACACACACACACACACACACACACACACACACACACACACACACACACACACACACACACACACACACACACACACACACACACACACACACACACACAAACACACACACACACACACACACACACACACACACACACACACACACACACACACATACGCACGCACGCACGCACACACACGCACACACACACACACACACACACACAAACACACACACACACACAAACACACACGCACAAACACAAACACACGCACACACACACACACACACACACACACACACACACACACACGATTCGGTGGCGCGATTGGTAGAGTCCCCGACTGTCACTACGGCGGTCCGGGTTTGAATCCTGCCCAGGGCTGAAATAATTTCAGTATCGTCGTGCTTCGTGTCGCATGTCGTTCTTGTGTTCGTATAATCTTTTTGTAATTCCTCGTGAAGTTTATCCGAAATAAGCTGCATCACATCCACCACATGGAATCTTGTAAACCACGCTGTTTTCATTTTTCTCTCCCGTGTGCTGATTATTGGACAAAATATCCCTCGTCTTCTGTCCTGAGGAGTGTGCGATATCTATTCCTATTCTTGCGAGAAACTTGGAAATTAATTTACCTCTTGTAGAGTAAGGAACCACAAAAAATCTTTTTCTTTCCTCTGTTCTTCTGTGACTGTGTTTTTCCTTCTCCATATTTGCTTGGTGTTATTTTTCAGTTTTTGTAAGAGACCCGGTGGATATTTCAGGAGGCTGAACGTCTCTGTAGTGTGTTTACATTTGTCGTGTAAAATTTCTTCGCTACATATTCTAAATGCTCTAAGGAAAAAGCCAATTATTATGACGGATTTCGTTCTTGTGTAGTGTCGCGATAAGTAATGAATAAAATCTTTTTTGTTTGTTGGTTTCCTATATACTGAAAATTTTGCACTTCCATCAATACGATGTATTACCGTGTCTAAAAATGGCAGTTTTTTTTTTTTTTTGTCTATCTCCTTTTCCACTGTGAATTCTATGTACCTATTTACACTATTGAGCCTACAAAGTTTGTTATCTAAATCAGTATTTTCTGGTACTATAACTAGTACGTCGTCTACGTAGCGAAAACAGGATGCTCCTCTTCCCATGATACGCATGTATTTATCTACTTCAAATGTTTCCATGTAAAGGTTTGCCATAATGGCACTAAGAGGAGATCCCATAGCTAAGCCTCGGACTTGTACATACTCTTGGTTGTTAAAAGTGAAGCAGTTGAATGTTACATATAATGAAATTAATTTCACAAAGTCTGATTTTTTAACCAGTAAATCACTGTCACTTGATTTAGCACCTTCGCTACTGCTTTCATTGCCCCTTCAATCTCTACGTTGGTGAACAGAGCTTTTACGTCATAACTGGCCATCTTCTTTTTGTTTAAATCTAAGTGCTTTAATCTGTTGATTAAATCAGTGGAGTTTTGTAAATGTGCGCTGCTGATTGTGCCTATTGCTGCAGATAACGGTTTCGCAAGATGTTTTGCGAGTCGATGAGGTGCACTTCCTTTTCCTGAGGTAATGGGTCTCATCGGGATTCCTGGCTTGTGTACTTTGGGAATCCCTCTCATCCTTGGTGTTCTTGGGGCTTCTTCGAGTAGGCCTAGTAGTTTTTCTCTTCTAGCTGAGCTGGACAAAATCTTTCTTGCTTCTTTCTTGAATTCCTCCGCTTTCCTACTTGCGTTACCTATTTCTACATTCTTGTACGTATTTCTGTCATCTAGAAGCTCCTGCATTTTTTCATTGTAGTCTGTTTTCTTCATAATCACTATTCCACCACCCTTGTCTGTTTGTGTTATGACAAGGTCCGTGTGTTTTTGTAATCTTATTAACGCCTCTCTAAATCTTCTGAGTATACCGCATTCTCCTTCCGCTAGCGCTTGGTAGCATGCAACTATTCCTTGCTTGAAGCCTTTGTCGACGTCCTTTTTGTTCCATCGGTAATTCTTGACTAAAAATTTATTGAAATTAAAGTTAGGAATACTATCGAAGCTCCATATATCAACACTTTTAGTTCAACCCATCATAGAGAAGGATTTGTAAACTTAGCACACGTAGCAGCAAGATTGATCATCAAGGGGGCACATACAGCGAATTCTATCCCAAGGCGACCTGTGAGATGACCCGCTTAGTATTTAAACAATGTATCTCAATTTACCTATACCATTATCTCTCTGAAGAAGACTCTGTCGAAACGTTAGAGAATAAAATACTTCTGCTCCTTCCTGGACTTTACCTACACCACTCTTTCCATATATTTATATATGCACATGTACATATACATACATACTTACATTGAGCCACATCGATACACATCACGTGTTTATGGATGCGGTGGGGGCACTTTGAAGAGCACTGGATTTAAAGCAAAGCAAACAAATAAATAAAAAATATCCAATAACCTTTCGCCCCACCGTACTCTAGTACTGCTTATCAACTGTGATGACCTATATACTTGTACTTACGCCTATATACGCAAGAGTCCAGTATACCTAAATTAATCCTAGGCTAGTGTTAATGCCTAATTTTTTAACCTGAGTGAGCGTAAACAATGTCTCGGACTTCCATGCCTCTCATGATTCTGTAAAAGGTCAATACATCTCCGCTTTCTCTTCTTTGTTCCAGTGTTGGTAGTACCAGTTTAGCCAATCTTTGTTCGTATGTCAATTTTGAAAGTGAGGGAGCCATCTTTGTCGTTACTCGCTGGATTCTTTCTAATTTCCATATATTCTTTTTTGTACTCTGTGTCCATAGTGTCGCAGCGTACTCCAATCTTGGTCTTATCAGTGACAAATATACATATATATTTTTTTACCATTACTTCATCCAAGTAATTAAAACCCACCTTTATTTATCTTAGTAAATTGTAAGTTTCTCCGACTATTTTGTTTATATGCTTGTCTGGGAATATGTCTTTGGTGATAATTACTCTAAGGTCCTTTTCGAAACTTTCTTTACTTCCTTTGTACCGATTTGATATTGTCCTGATATTCTCTTTTTACTTTTTCGAAACTCCATTATACTACATTTCTTACTGTTGAAGTTCACTTCCCACTTTTGGCTCCATTCCCAGACTTTGTCCAGGTCTCTCTGTAGCAGTTCACCGTCTTTTTCTGGACTTTCTTTAGTAGTTTTGGGTCGTCTCCAAAGAAGTGTGTGTGTGTGTGTGTGTGTGTGTGTGTGTGTGTGTGTGTGTGTGTGTGTGTGTGTGTGTGTGTGTGTGTGTGTGTGTGTGTGTGTGTGTGTGTGTGTGTGTGTGTGTGTGTGTGTGTGTGTGTGTGTGTGTGTGTGTGTGTGTGTGTGTGTGTGTGTGTGTGTGTGTGTGTGTGTGTGTGTGTGTGTGTGTGTGTAAAGAGTAAATAATGATAAATTGACATATAACTAATAATAAATGAAAATCAAACAGACAAATGATAACAAAACAAAAACAAATAATATATAATGAATTATAATCATTACAGCATCTTGCTTAGGTTTTTATCTAAATGATTATTAAAGCTTCGAACTGAGCTACATTGCACTGCCTCTGCAGGAAGTTCATTCCATTCATTAACTACACGGTTGATGAGGTTGTTTCTACGCACTTCCAAATTGAATCTATTTCCGGACAGTTTGAGACCATTGTTTCTTGTCTGATTCTCATTCAATGTGAAAATTTTGTCACTTTTGATGTTGTCAATTCCCTTTAGTATAGAATTTTAAAGACCTGTATCAAGTCACTTCTGAGTCTACGCTTTTTTAGGGAAAACAGATTCATATGTTTTAGTCGATTTTCGTATGATTTATTTTTGATATTTGGAATCAGTTTTGTGGCTCGCCGTTGTACTTTTTCCAGTCTGTCAATGTCTTTAATGAGATTCGGCGACCATACGGAAACAGCATATTCCAAATGTGGACGAACTAACGATTTATATAGCATGTTAATGAGTGATGGACTTTTGAAGTCAAAAGATCGCGCAATCAGTCCTAGAATCTTATTTTCTTTCTCAGAGGCTGAAATACACTGCTTGGATGATTTGAGATCGTTACTGATAATTACGCCGAGATCTTTTTTCACTATTCACTTTTGTTAACGAATTTCCAAATAACTTGTAATCGTACTCACTGTTATTTTTACCTATGTGTATTACCTTGCATTTACTTGCGTTAGATTTCATTAGCCACTTTTTAGACCATTGCTGTAATTTATCTAAATCTTCTTGAATATCTAATTGATTTAAATGATCATTTGCCATTCCGCACAGTTTTGTATCATCAGCAAATTTGGAAACAGTAGATTTTAGTCCATGGTCTATATCATTCATATATACTATGAATAGAAGTGGCCCAATTACTAATCCAACTTAATAGGCTACCACTAACTCCATGTGAAGCTAATTTAGTAAGCAGTCTTTCGTGGGGGACGGTATCAAAAGCTTTTGCAAAGTCTAGATATATTAAATCTATATTGTTTCTTTTGTCATAACTCAAGATAACTGTGTTGTAGAATTTGAGTAAGTTAGTCATACAGGAACGTTTCCGTCTGAAACCATGCTGGCTAAATGATATTCGATAGCATCTCTGATGATAGTTTCCATTATTTTTCCTACGATTGAAGTCAAACTTATAGGCCTATATTCATTTGGCTTCTTTTTGTCACTTTTTTTGAATATGGGAGTAACGTTAGCTAGCGCTTCCATTCTCTTGGGACATCTCCGGATATGATGGATTTCTTGAAAATAATTTCTAATGGAACAACGATCTCATTTTTCATTTCCTTTAAGATTCTTGGATGTCAACCGCCAGGCCCTGGTGTTCTATTAACTTTAAGTTTCTCTATTTCTCACCTTTTAATTTTTTCTTTTGTTATATTTACCGTAGTGAGTAAGTTTACCCTAGACTTTTCACAGGTTTCAGTTTGGAGTTCACTTTGGGGTGTTTTGTTTACGAATACCGATCTAAAATAATTGTTTAAAATATTACCCATTCCTTCATTTGAATATTCAAGTTGACCGTCAGCAGATAATAGTGGACCAATGTGATTCCTAACAACCTTTTTATCTCTAATGTAACTATAGAATTCTTTGGGATTCTCTTTGGATTTATCAGCGATGTTCATTTCGTATTGTCGCTTTCTTTTTTTACTGTCTTTTTTAGATCTCTTCGTATTGATACATAACTTTCATAGTCATTAGATGCACCCGAGCACTTATATTTCTTATAAGCCTGTCTATATAAGAAAGGGATTTTCCCCTCTTACCAGGGAGGTAGCCAAAGCAAAAAGGCAGTGGGTACTACAACTTTTAACAAATGTCCTTGAATATCTAGTTATTTCGAGTGTGCTATTCTTTACAGCTCTGTATCATCAGGAAGTTTGGATACAGGTGTTATTGATACGAAATTTAAAGGGGTTCTAGAACGGGGCCCTAGGAGTTCCATTCGTAACATCGTTTCAACCAGAGATTCTACTATTCAGAATAGATCGCTGTTTGAGATTGTTCAACCAAGGTCTAATTCAGCTTAGCAGGTTAGCTATTATTCCATGCGACACGAATTAAATGAGTGGTCTGTCGTGGGAGACAGTATCAATTGCTTTTTCAAAACCGGAATCTATCAAATCTAATGCTACCCTTTTGTCGTAGTTTGAGATAGATATAATGTAAAATTCTAGAAGGTTAATTACATTTGAGGACGTACTGCCTCTCATTGATAAGAAAGTTGCTTTGCAGTTGCTTGTTATAATTGTTTCTATAATTTGTCCTATGAACACAATAAAGTTTAAATATAGAAGTAGCGTTTTCTAATTCCCAATATTTTGGTATACCGCCGGGCGTTAAAGCATTTTGACTAAATCAGTTATGCTGGGAGAGTAAATTAATTTTTTGTTTCATTAAAAATTCTTGAATGCCAATCGTTGGACCCTGGTGTCTTAATGAAATTTAGCTTTTCTGTACACCTTCCAGCGTTTTCTTTGGTCATATTTACATGAGTAAATGTCCATTCAACGTAACAAATGACTCAGATAAAACTTTGTCTTGAAATATTTATACTCTGCGAATTCACTCAAGCGTGCCGATTTCCGAGGTAAATTTAGCATCCCAGGACTACATGAGTAAATAGATACAAATTCTCAATAATGAACACAATTATAGAAGACTGTACTCTCCCTCACGAGAATACATCGGAAAAAATGAGAAGTTGCTGCAGATTTGCATGAAGAAGGTTCTGGGCCACCGGCCAACACACTAAGCATACCCACTATCTAAATACGACTAGTAACAGGGTACAAACTGGGAGGAAATATTCAGTTTTAACATATCTTCATTGATACTTTCGAGCGCATCTAAGAGTCCGAAGTGGTTTGTAAAATTGTGGTTTTTCATCGTATCTTTGCTTCTAATTACCATAGAATCATAATCTTAGTGTCTAAACTTATGTTTTTTTTTCAGATCAAGAAATGAGGAGGTGAGGAGAACAGGGGTGGAAAGAGAGTTGGGAGATAGGGTTGATGAAAGAGTATTAGGATGGTTTGGACACATGGAAAGAATGAGTAAAGAAAGACTAGTAAAAGAGGTATGGAAGGCAGATGTGGAGGGAGTGAACATGAGGGGACGTCATAGGATGAGATGGATGGATGGGGTGAATGGGGCTTTGGGGAAGAGGGGAATGTCTGTTGAGGAAGGACGGGAGAGGACAGAAGACAGGGGTGAATGGAGAATGGTTGTATATGGAAGATGTTGTGATGCATGAGGTGGAATGGACGAGGGGATGGGGGGTGAGGTAGTGTGTGTGAGCAAAACTTTGACGCAGCCCGAAGGGATTTCTCCCCATCCTCTCCTTTATATGGGGGGGACGGAGAGGGGGGGGTCGCCGATTTAATGAAGCAGCCTTGCTATGGATGTGCTGTGTCTTGCGACACTGCTTCTGACCCAGGACAGTGGACAGGGTGCAGGGATGACCCGTCATCTAGGAGGTGCTAAGATGGGAGGGAGGGTGAAGGGGTGTGGAGTGTTTTCAGGGATGGAATGGGTGGGAATGATTTTATGCCTTTTCCTTTTTGGCTACCTCCCTAGTAAGGGGGAAAATGCCTTGGTATAGGTATATGTATGTATGTATCCCTATGTCTGAGAAATTTTGAGATGGCAGCCATAAAAAATATATATATTTTTTTTAACTAGTTTTGTCCCATTCCCATTTGCACTTTTCCTTCAGCCAAAGTGTTTTTTGGACATTGTTGGCTGATAACAATACATATTACAGTGATCAGCACATATCGAAGAAGTAAAAATTGTAATTCATCATAATTTTAATTGTTTATCTCATTGAGAGGAAATAGGAATGTATATATCGATAATCAAATTCATCTGATCTACATATATTCTCATTCTGAACGGTTTATACATCATCGCTGTCCCCATAGTTGGTGGATTCAATGATGGAATCATCGTCAAAATCATCGTCTTCATTATTATTACTGTAATCTGTTTTTTTTTTTCGAATATTTATAAGCGCCTGGGGTAGAGTATTGCCATCATACCGCAATGGCTGCAGCTTTCCCTTAACAAGTGTCCAGCCATGAGCATCATCGGCAGCATGAACATCAGGGTTAGGCGACATGGGAATTCTTCCAAGTTGCGACCTGGTAGATGATGCGCCTGATATGATACTCCAGACTTTTGCGGCAAGGTGTTTCTTTAGTCTTGTCCATGTTCCATGATGTATTGAGTTATTCTTCTGCGCCAAATTCATCCTCACGTTTGATGCCTGGTCTACCATAGATAGCATAAATGAAAGCATCCAGTTCATCGATCAAGTCTGACATCAAACTTAGCCCTCTTCTGGAGAAATTTAGTGGCTTCATTTGGTTGAGTCGCATCCTGTGAATGCATGCAGTGACGGTTATGCTTCAGTGTGTACTTCTCTCATGCCATTAGCCATTTTAGATATATTAATGATGCTTTTCTTTTTGCCAGTTCTAGTCAAACAAAATATTGATATCTTTTATTTATGGGGAATAGTACAGGAGCAGGAAAAAGACTTCATGTATGGGCTTTTGACTCGAATAGTTCGATAACCACGTCTCTTACCATGTATGTAATAGAAAATGATTCTATAAAATCAAAGGGATATATTTAGTTATGTAGATATATCATACTGAGTACGGACTGAGATGTGCAAGGTAAGTGTAAAGGTAAGCAACTAAGGTATTTAACAATATTCTAATACCTTGAATCCGTTTCTTCATGGGATGATTGCAGTAAAATCAGTCCAGTTCGTTAGTAGTCTGGCGATTCTCCATTTTCAGCAGGTAAGCATGTCCGTCACATACCACGCTAACTTTTCTATCACGAAGTTTATCAGCATATCCATCTTGACTCCAGAGCTTGGTGAGTAACTGAAAATTAAAGGTCATACATTTCAATCAGATAAACACGCTTGTGATTACTATTGACATATCTGTACCAAAGATACGTATGGAAAGACGCAGAGTGCGGGGTGATCTAATAGAATTGTTCAAGTGGATCAAAGGTTATAACAAGGGTGATGCACACAGGGTCATCATAATAAAACAACAGGGCAGGACTCGCAGTAATGGGTATAAACTGGACAAATTTAGATTTAAGAAGGAAATAGGCAAGAATTTGTTAACTAATAGAGTGGTCGATGGATGGAATAAACTTAGTAACCATGTAGTAAGCGCTGAAACTATCAGTTGTTTTAAAAAACGATTAGACAACTTTATGGATGGGGATGACAGCTATTTTCCTGGCACTGTTGTATTGTTTCTTGGATTTAAGGTCAGGTTTCACTAATACTCCCAAGTCCTTTTCACATTTTGTTGTTTCTAAAAATGTGTAATCTAACCTATACTTGTTTTCTGGGTTATGTATACCTAAGTTTAACACTTTGGGACATTAAAGTCCATTTGCCATTTTACTGACCATGCAAGCGGTTTATTAAGGTCTTCCTGCAGTATCTCAGCGACCTCCCCCTACCTAATATGGCGCTCTATTTTAGTATCGCCCTCAAACTTACTAACATCAGTAGTAATCACATTTTCCTAGTCGTTTATATACATAAAGAACAACAACAGACTGAAAACCAAGCCCTAGGAAACTCAACTAATAAAACTACCATATTTGAATATTTTACACACACACACATACACACACACACACACACACACACACACACACACACACACACACACACACACACACACACACACACACACACACATGACAGTGTGAGGAGGAGACGACTTGTGGGGTAATGTACTGCTGGACATCACCATGGAATACACAATGACCCAATGGGTCAGCGAAAACACCAGATACAGAAGCAATGAAGAGCCGTCAAAACTAGATTTGATATTTACAACAGAACCTGAAATTGTGGACAAAATCCATTACAAGACACCAATTGGAAAGAGTGACCATATACTCATCGAAACTGTACTAAAGGAAGAAATAAACATGGGGAGAAATGAAAAGCATAGGAAAGGAAGATTGATGTACAACAAAACGGACTTTGCAAAACTAAAGATATTCTTCCGGAATGCAAACTGAGATAAATTCTATATGGAAGAGACAAAAGTGGATGAGAAATGGAATATCTTGATGGAAAATTACAATGAAGGGGTAAACAGGCATGTACCAAGACAAAAGCGAGAGAGAGAGTACATCAAATGTTGGTTCAACAGAAGATGCAGTGAGGCAAAAGACAGAAGAGACAAAGCTTGGAAAAGGTGGAGAAAAGATAAAAAACCTAGGAAATGGCAAATTTATATAAACTATAGAAATGAGTATGTTAATGTGAGAAAATAGGAGAAAAGGAACCATGAAAAAGATATTATAGATAAATGCAAAGATCAACCGAAACTATTCTATCGATATGTGAATGGTAAACTTAAAAACAAACAGGAAATGGTGAAACTACGCCAAGGAAATATGGAATAAACAGAAGAATTAGAAATGGCCGAAGTCATGAACAATCATTTTAAATCCGTCTTCACCAGAGAGAAAATACAAAATTGGGACGAAGATAATAACAACCAATCTCCCCACATGAGTGAGTTTACAGCACAAAAAGAAATATCAGAACACCTATCAAAACTTGGCGTCAGAAAATCACATGGCCCGGATGGTATTGCAAATTGGATACTAAAGGAATGCAAAGAAGAACTAACGGGCAAAATACACAACATAATAAATAGCTCACTCAAAGAAGGAAAGATACCTAAAGACTGGAAAAATGCTAGCATTGTACCAATATATAAAGGAGGAAACAGGAAGAACCCACTAAATATAGGCCAGTATCACTAACAAGCACTATAGTCAAAATTTGTGAGAAAATCATCAAGAATAGATGGGTAAAACATCGGAAAGACAACAACATAATAAACCCAAGACAATTTGGCTTCAGACAAGGAAGATCATGCACCACAAACTTAATATGCTTCTACTTAAGACTAATAGACATAGTACAAGAAAGAAATGGGTGGGCTGATTGTGTCTTCCTATACTTGCAAAAAGCTTTTGACAAAGTACCACACAGAAAATTATTAAAAAACTGGAACACATAGGAGGAATACAAGGGAACCTACTAAAATGGATGGAGGACTTCCTGACTGGTATAAAAGATGAGAGTAGTGCTCAGAGAAAAATATTCAGATGGGAAAGATGGAGAAAAGATAAAAAACTTGGAAAATGGCAAATATATATCAACTATATAAACTGATATGTAAAAGTGCGCAGACAAAAAAAAAAAAAAAAAAAAACTAGGAAAAAGACATAATTGAAAAATGTAAAGATAAACCCAAACAATTCTATTGGTATGTGGATAGTAAACTTAAGAATAAATAGGAAATGGTGAAGCTAAGCCAAGGAAATACAGAATACACAGAAGATCATGAACAATCACTTTAAGTCGGTTTTCACTAGAGAAAAAGTACAGCATTGGGACGAAGGAAGTGAAATGTGGTCTCTCCCATGAGGGAAATAATAATGACACAAAAAGAAATCGCAAGGCCCAGACGGAATTGCAAAGAAGAACTAACGGACAAAATATACAACATAATAAGTTCCTCACTCAAAGAAGGGAAAATACCAAAGGACTGGAAAAATGCAAACATTGTACCAATATATAAAAGAAGAAAACAAGGAAAAACAATAAATTAGAGACCGGTCTCTCTAACAAGCACTGTAGCCAAAATTTGTGAGAAAATTATCGAGAATAAATGGGTAATACATCTGGAAGAAAACAGTGCATTTAGACAGGAAAAATCATGTTTTACAAATTTAATAGATATATTACAAGAAAGGGAAGTACGGACCGATTGTGCTTTCCTAGACTTACAGAAAGGCCTTCGACAAAGTACCACACAAAAATTATAAAAAAAAAGTGGAAAACATAGGAGGAATACAAGACAACTGGATGGAGGATTTCCTGCAGAGTAGAACAATGAGAGTTTTGTTCAAATAAAAAGTGTTCAGGTTGAGAGGAGGTGATTAGGGGAGTTCCGCAGGGATCTATATTGGTTCCAATAATGTACACTATTTATGTGAATGACATGAATGGTATGTGGAATGTTACATGAGCTTTTGCAGACGATGCTAAATTGTTGACGAAAGTGAAAACCGAAATGGACTGTGAATCGCTACAGAGAGACCTAAACAAGGTTTGGAAATGGAGTCAGAAGTGGGAAGTGGACTTTATCAATAGGAAATGTAGCATAATGGAGTTTAGAAAAAGTAAAATAGCATATCAGGACAATATACAATTGGAACAAAGAAAGTAAAGAAGGTGGGATCTGAAAAAGAATTGGGAGTACTTATCACAAACGACTTGTCCCTTGATAAACAAATAAAGAAAATTGTCGAAGAATTCTATAACTTGCTAAGATCAATAAAAGTGGTGTTTACCTAATTAGACGAAGAAATTATAAAAAGATAGTCATAACAATAAGGCTTAGACTGGAGTATGCTGTGACATTATGGTCACCCAGTACCAAAAAGAATATACAGAACATCGAAAGAATCCAGAGAGCAACCACGAAAATGGTCCCAGCATTTTCAAACTTATCATATAAAGATTCTGGCTAAATTGAAGATACCGACTTTGGAACAAAGAAGAGAGGCGACCTACTGACCATCTACAGAATCATGAAAGGCACGGAAATACTTGATAGAGAGTACTTACTAAATTGGAACAAGAGGAACACAGGAGGATATGAAAAAAAAAAAAATGATAGTTTAGGACAGATCTGAAAAAAGCAGTTTTCCATACAGAGTGGTGTATATCGGGGACAAACTGGACGAAGCAACACTGTGTGCAAAAACCATACACGAATTGAAGAGCAAACTAAACACTGAGAGATACAAAAGCGGGACACAACGAGCGTAGCTCCCCTTCCCGTAAGATACAGTTAAGTAAATATACACACTCGCACACATGCACGCACGCACGCACGCACGCACGCACGCACACACACACGCACATACACGCACGCACACACACACACACACACACACACACACACACACACACACACACACACACACACACACACACACACACTAACACACACCCATGAGTACTCATTCATCCAGACATCTCCAGGTATTCATGCTACTGATCTTAGTTTTTACACATATGTTACATATATATTTATAGTCTTTTGGTTCCTGTCATGTTGAAAAGAATTAATTTTGTATGAATGCGTCACCTAATTCTTAAGTTTTCACATGAATTGTAGACAGATATGGTTGAGTATGAACCGGTGAATGTCACCAAGGTCGTTTTGTGAAACAGATTCGTATGAAACGACTACAAAAACTTGCGAATGAGATGAAAGGGTTGAGGATTAAGCACGTACGTTCAATGGGGTAAATCGGCGTCTCAGTTTCTCTATAGTATAACCTATATATATGCGTTGTGCACTATGATCTCCAAGTCATTGTTTAACCTGTCCTCATAGTATTAGTTTGACAATGGTAAGTTTAACTATAATGGGATTTGTCTTTTGTAAATTCCTTACACTATTTTGCCAACATTGATAATGTATCTGTGACTAACACTTCCAAAATCCAGTAATTTGCATTCATGGGATTATATTTAATTTTCCACTTTCCCTCCTCCTTTATTCTTCTCGTGATTTTTGCATGATCTGTAAGCATGTTAATGTAGTTTGTTCTACCATTCATCATTCAACTATCTTGGAGCTTCCTCTGACCTAGCCACAAGTGAGTGTCATAACTAAGCAATAACTGGCTCACCCCTCATTTCACTCCAATCTCATTAATCACCTCTACTCCCCGACCCATGACATTTGCATTTACCTCCCGTACTACTCCATCCATGTACAAATTGAACAGCCACCGTGACACAACATAACCTTAACATAGCTCCACCATCACCTAAGACCACTCACTCTCACCATTCTCAACTTTAACACGTAAAAGCTCTTGACTGCCGTTAAAAAAAAATCCACCTGTCCCATACATCTCCAATACCTCTTATATGGATTTTTTTAGCTGCCTCGTATCTATGTAATCCACTTATCCACTCAGTTAAGCTCCCTACAATCAAAATCACCCACCAGGGTCATATCATCACTTTTTTTTAATAACTTTCTTGAAGAAGACAGGTGTCTATGGCAACAATATCCGACATTTGTCATCATCCCATGCTCTTGTTTTGAAGTAGGACGAATGCTACCATGAAAACTCTTTTATCTTGATATATGGTTTTGATTCACAGATTATTTACTCAATTTTACCTTCTTGTAATATCACTTGATTTCCTTCTGTGTAGTGTTGCAACTATTATCACCACCCCCCATGTCCTTTTAATTTTTCTGACACTTCTCCAGAGTGTATATCTAACGTTCCCCAGGATATCAGGTTCATTTAACATCAATAATAATTGATATCCAACCTGGTCAGTAGTAATTCATATTAGTACATGCCACTTTTTTCCTTGTACTATCTCCTGCAATCGTTTCTTATGTGAGTGACTAAAGGGGGTCATTTTAATGCAAATAGATTAATGCCTGTTTACCAGCGCTAATGAAACTCCACTCCAAATATATGATCCATGGGAGTAAAGTTCGAACAACTGATGGGCGGATAGCGTCTGGCGTGGAAGAGGATAATCACTTTGGGGAGTAATCTTAGCATTTGTGAAACCTGTTTGAATGACATTGCTTATCCACCGATAGATGAAAATTGATCTTTGATGGGTGGAAAGCGGCCCGTGTCTGCCAAGTTAGAGCAGTGTTGCTGAAAACCGAAGGTGAAGCTACGCATGTGATACTGTATATCATTTGGCTGTTCGGTACCATTCTCTCTTATTGGAGAAAGGGTCTGTTCATTCCCCTCTGAAAAAAGTGGACTGACAAAACTGCAGCAACTACCGCAGTATTGCATTAGTCGGTGTGCCGATCAAAGTGCTCGCCAATCTCTTGTTGCTAAAATATAGTTCATATCTGCTGAAAGTGTTTCCCCCACTATATCGTGGGGGACTCTATGAACTTCTACGGACCCATTTGATTCTTTTGAGGAATATTTGCTTGATATTTGGCTTATACTCTGAAACATAGAGCACTGTAACGTATGAAGGAAGCATGCCCGGCTTCTTTCCTGTTGATTCATGAGTGAAATAAGGATATGCTCTCACCTTTATTCTTTTCATCACATGTATGAAGAGAGTATTGGACTGCCTGTCGTCCAATGTCATTACGGAACTACGCTAAGATCAATGACCTTGTCCGTGTCAGTAATATTGCACGTCTTATAAAGAGACATTGGAACCCTCGATTCATTGCACAGGGAAGTGAGACGGCTTGGGCTCCAGGTCTCCTGGACCGAGACCAAGGGCCAGGTGATTGGGGAGGTTTTAGGAAGTTTCACATACATTGTTAGTGTTGTGCATAACCGTGGTAGGATATGTCAGAAACTAATCGAAGGAATGACATAATGTTATGAACTTGTTCAGCCAAAATATATGAGGTTATCGATATCTCCACAGAGGAACTAAAATCACAATCTTCATGTCACTTATACTTCCTTCTTGCCCTATGGTTGTGCGACGTGTACATGTATGTATGTATGTATGTATGTATGTATGTATGTGTGTATGTGTGTATGTATGTATATATGTATGTATGTATGTATGTATGTATGTGTGTATGTATGTATATATGTATGTATGTATGTATGTATGTATGTATGCATGTATAGTTTTACCTTGATTGGAATATGTCTTAAGGGAGCCTACCCCCTAACGAAACAGCCATGAAGGGGCCTCTATGTAGCCGAAATTCCGGCAAACCCCTGCAGCCCCTTGAAGTAGAAAGTTGTCTTGTCCAGCTCTTGCTACTATTACCGCTGTACTCGTATGGTGTCAAGTTGTATGACTGGCCCCAGCGCAATCACACTGCACATTAAATGAAATGCACAAGCGCAGCTCACTCTTATCATATCATCTTATCATCATCAACTAGACCTGAAGTCTCTCGGCGACGGGATAGGGTGCAAGTGGCTGGTCATGGATCTGGCTAGAAGGCCGTGAGTTCGAGTCCTGTACGCGGGCGGTGTGTAAGTGATGGCAAGGACTAATTCAGGTCTAATGTACTTTCAACACGGCTGAGCAGCCGGAAATTAAAATCTCACTGTTCGCCCAGGAATGAGAAGGCCTGTGACCTAGACACGGCAGTCCTATCCTTACCTGGGCAGAAGGCATTCCACAAAGCGGTCGAAATGTACATTAAAGAAAAATACCACTCTAATGAACTTTGTCCCCCAATCAAGACTTAAACGATCAAGCATAGATAGTGCACGTGTTACATTGCCGTAATGTTGATATAGTTGCTCTCAGCGAGACAAGACTAGCAGGTGTAGAAAAATTCCAACGATCTTTTGACAAGACTAAAGGATTTAGATTTCACAGGGAAAAAGTTAGTAAGCTGTGACGTTAAGGCTTTATTTACGAATGTTTTCACCGACGCGACGGTGCGTTAGAGGCAGTAAAGAGAGTAATAAAAGATATGAACGATGCTGACCTACCCGTAAGAAATCAAGATTATATAGAATTGATAGATTTATGCGTAAATTTTGGTGCGTTTACTTTTAATGGCGACGAGTATGAACAACACAGAGGTCTCGCTATGGATAGTCCTTTAAGTGCAGTGATGGCCTCTCTATACATGGAGTTATTGGAAAAAGAAAACTTTATCAGAATTAATGGTAGAGGATCACACTGGTTTAGATATTTAGACGACATCCTCGCTATCATCCCCGAAAACACTAACGTAAATAATAAACTGAGAATGCTTAACGCAGTCAACAGCGATATCCAGTTCACAGTAGAAGAGGAACAAAATGGACAATTGCCCTTCTTAGATACATTAATACAACGAGTAGGAAAAACTGTGACTTTCTCAGTATACAGAAAGAAAACAAACAAAGAGGATTTGGTACATTGCTTCTCCGCACATGATGATAGGACACTACGAATAAGTAGCAAAGAATACCTAGAAGAAGAATTTGATTATATTATGAAAACCTTTGATAAACTCGTCTACCCAGAGGGAGTGTTGAGTAGAATAAAAAGAAAAGCAATAAATATTAATGATTGTGGAAAGAAAAGAGAGAAATGATAAAAATACTACCAATTGTATATCAGTACCTGGCTCATAAACTTCACCAATAATAGACAAATATTTAACAAAAACAGGTACAAAAATAGCCAAAATAACTAATAAGAGGATAGGTGACATGGTAAAAACTTCCGAAAAGAGAACCAATTCCGAAAACAGTGTCATATACAAAATCCCGTGGAATGGTTGCACAATGGCATATCATGGCGAGTCATCAAGGGGATTAGATAAAAGAATTTATGAACATAAAAACGACATAGAAGCACATAGAACATCTAATTCTTTAGTAGTTCATGCGGAAAAATGGATCATTTACCAAATTGGAGAGGAGCTGAAGTACTGCATAAAGGTTTTGATAAATTCACTAGAAGAATTGTAGAATCAGCATATATTTCAACTAAGATTTCATCGAACCATCGAGGAGGATTTATCAATCTAGCAAAACAAACTAGTATTTTAATTCTAGAACATGCCAATAAAACGACCTTTCCCAAGTATCCGACAAGATAACTAAGTTTAGTACATAAACTTCAATTACAGTTTTCCGTACACTCTCTGAAGAAGTTCTACGCGAACGAAACGTTAGAGTGTTTAGGGTTCCGTGCCTTCCCCTGTGTTTATGTTCTCCATCATCCAAATCATTTGTCTAAAATACTTATCAATACCCATGCACGGTAGGATCTGATATATAAGTCAACTACCCACGCTATCTTTTGTCATTTCTTTAAATCTTTAATTTTGTAAATATTGATCCCAACGGGCAATATATCTGTGTTAGTTTACGATTTGATATATTGATATATATTTTCTTGATTTATTCATGTCTATTTTCATGATTGGTGATTTTTTGTTAATACCTTTGTTCTTTGTTTCTGTATGTCGGTAATTTATAAGTTACAGATTTTCCTGATGATGTCTCCTTGCAGACGAAACGTTGAGAATATATGAATAATTTTTTTGGCAATCTGGTTTACGCCCACCCCCCACATGGCCGAGTCCTTGTTAGAAAGCTTGAAAATACCGACAAGAAGATTAACAACTTCCTTAATGCTGTCAAATTTAACAACGCATGTCAACAGGAGAACCTGCTCCCTCCATATTCATATATATGTATATCTATATCTATATATATATATATATTTATACATATATAAATGTATATATATATGTGTATATATGTATGAATTTATATATATATATATATATATATTTACATATATACATGTACATATACATATATATATATATATATATATACATATATATATATATATATATATATATATATATAACGTAGAAACCACTGTTGGAGTAGAAAAGACTGGAAACGGGGAATCTATATATTTCGATTGCAAACTGCAATCCTCTTCAGTAGATACAAATAAGAGTTCAGGAGAAAAATGGTAGAATCTACGATCATTGAATATCAGCCCAACATGAATATTTCAAAGGGGCAATGGTCCCCGGACATAATGTCCGGACTCTTCATCTCCAACCTAGTGAAAGCTCATTTGCCTCCTGATCTCACATACGGAGTGAGCCGAGGGTAGAGATATCTTCCCATGTTACCCTTTCTTTTGTTAAGGGTGCTACTTAAACAGCACGCCCTCTCTTATTTGTATCTACTGAAGAGGATTGCAGTTTGCAATCGAAATATATAGATTCCCCGTTTCCAGTCTTTTCTACTCCAACAGTGGTTTCTACGTTATTGACAAATGTGTGATTACATTTTTCACCTGTAATATATATATATATATATAATATATATATATATACATACATACATATGCCCCCCCACATGGCCAAGTCCTTGTTAGAAAGCTTGAAAATACCCATAAGAAGATTAACAACCTCCTTAATGCTGTCGAATTTAATAACGCATGTCTACAGGAGAACCTGCTCCCTCCATATTCATATATATATAATGAAAATGTTGAAGAAGCACAGTGTGTTAAGTATCTGGGAAGCGTATTTACAAAAGATAGATGCAAGAATAGGGAAGAGACAACTGAAAGAATATCAAAGTATAGTAGAGGTGTCTGTGCCTTGTACCCTATCCTAAAAGATATATATGTACCTACGGAGGCAAAGAAAACTATTTTTGAATCAGTTTTGGTACCGATATTAATGTATGCTGCTGAAAGCTGGACATTAACATCAAGAGACTGGAGTAGAATTCAGTCGGCAGAAATGAAAACGTTGAGAGCAATAGTAAATAAAACCAAAAGAGATCGAATTAGAAATGATGAAATAAGAGAAATGATTGGAGTAAAATCAACTAGAAGCAAAATAGAAAAGGCACAACTAAGGTGGCTTGGGCACGTGGAGAGAATGGATGAAGAGAGAATTGCAAAGAAAAGATGGAACTGGAGACCAGAAGGTAGCAGATCTAGAGGTAGACCGAAGAAAAGATGGAAAGATGGCGTTGAAGAAATCCTAGAGGCAAATGGATTAGGAAAAATATATATTTGTATGTATATATATATATACATGTATATATATATATATATATATATGTATATATATATATACATACAAATATATATATATATATATACACATACATATATATATATATATATATATACATATATATATATACATATATATATATGTCCAGTTTATAGCCATTACTGCGAGTCCTGTTCTGTTGTTTTAATATGATGAGCTTGTTTGCATCACCCTTGTTAAAGCCTTTGATCCACTTGAGCACCTCTATTAGATTACCCCGCACTTTGGGTCTTTCCAGAGAGTGTAAGTTAAGGTGCCTAAGCCTCTCTTCGCAAGGCTTAGGCAGTGAATTTGTACACTACATGGGATTTACGTATTCCATGGGGTTTCGGGGCGGTGTGGTTTCTCACAATTAGGGAGGATGTTTTCTTGTTCATGTAACAAATGATGAGTGATAATTTGTCGCGTTCTTTTGTGGGGGTCACATTTGTTATAATCATGTTTTTTATTATTTGTTATCATCTTTATACTTATTGAGCATGTGGAACTTATAGAATATGCGATGTGTAGTTCCTTCATGTTCTGTGGCAGTGTGATGAGGTTCTTGGTACCAGGTGTCAATAACTCTTCTCATTGCTGAGGCAAGTAGGCAACAAGGCACTTTTACCAGCTCGGTGTTACAGAAAAAACACATTGAAGCCGCCCAACGTTTAAGAAATAATCAGGGAGTGACAGTAAGACGTGCCGATAAAGCCTCGGTATTCGTCCTTATTCCCACCTCAGAATATCTTAAAAAGATTGATAATATCCTTGAGGATAGATTCAAATTCCAACCCATCCAGAAAAATCCTATCCCTGAAATAGTCACTAGAGTCAATTAAATTATTGACACTATTAACGCTATCAAAGGAGGTACGAAGCTGTGTCAATTGCCTGGTGAATACAAACCAGGATACTGTTTAGGCAATGTAAAAATCCACAAACCTAATAACCCCCTCCGACCTATAATTAGTCAAATACCTACACCTACGTACAAGCTCGCTAAAAATTAAATGATCTCTTAAAACTATATATTCCGAGCAGATTCAGCTTGTCATTGTCTCACGAGTTCCTGGACCTGGTAAAAGATGCTCCCAGCCGAAGAATAATAGCATCGCTGGACGCCACTTTTTTATTTACTAATATTTCCGTTGACAGAACTATATATTCTATCTTTGCTCTCTACTCAAGACTTGCACTAAAATGTCTCTTTTCCGCTGCCCACGTGGGAAACTTTACCAACAAGCGGATGGAGTTCCAATGGGTTCTCCTTTAGGGGTTCTCTTTGCCAATTTTTTCATAGAATCGGTAGAGGAAATAGTCTTCAGTGAAATTAGCCAACCCACTATTTACTGCAGATACATTGATGATATTTTTGTCCAAACTGATTCCCACCAAGACCTTGAAACCTTGAGGAGGAAGCTCATGGAGGTGTCGGGGATTGACTTCACTGTCGAGCATAGTGAAAGTGGTTCCCTCCCCTTCCTGGACGTCCTCCTCAAACAGACTAATTGCTCCAACCCCGGACTATGTATGAGCGGAGAAAGTGAGTGCCCCCAAAAGTACAGAGACTCCACCATCAGTACCCTTTTTAGAAGAGCTCTTAGCCATTGTTCTTCTTGGTCAGATACCCAGAAGGAGATCGACAGAGTCCACCAACTACTAATCAATAATGGATACTCCAACAATGAAGTCCAATCTACACTTAGAAGAGTTATTGACACCTGGTACCAAGAACCTCATCACATTACCACACAACATGAAGGAACTACACATGTTCAATAAGTATAAATATCATGAGAAAATAATAAATAACATTATTAAAACAAATGTGACCCCACGAAAGAACGCTACAAATTATCACTCATAATTTTCTACATGAACAAGAAATAATCTTCCCTAATTGTGAGAAACCAAACCGCCCCGAAACCCCATGGAATACGTCAATCCCATGTAGTGTACAAATTCACTTGCCCAGAGGAGGACTATAAGCCCCTATCTACCTACGTGGGAAGGACAACTACCACCCTGTCCAGACGAATCATTCTTCACCTGCAACAAGGACCTAAACAACAACTTTGGGCCCACCCCAGACGCCATCTCGACAGGGAAACCATGATAAATAACAAAGAAATCGGCACATAGGAGAACGACCTCCAACGCCTGACTATCTTGGAGGCTGTAATTATAAAAGATTTACAACCTCTTATTAATATAAAAAACTAATTTTTTCTCTCTCCTCCCCAGCATGAAACATACACGTAGGAGACATTTGACCACAAAATAGAGCCACCAGTTCGGAGAATCCCAAACACAGGGAACCCACAGAGGTTCAAAACAAGCACCCCACTGAGGACAAAATCTCATGCCTTAGACGATCGGTTAGGCCGAAGAATTAACAAAATAGTGCCAGCCAAGCAGAGGAGAATCATAAGTGATCTCTCCAAGATTTGTCTTTATTCATTCTTAAACTGACCACTGGCTTACTTCTCTTTATTCCAACTGAAGATGCAAAACGATCTGCGAAACATCTTGTTTTTTTTCTACTGTGTTTTATTTATTTTCATTTATTTTGTGTATAACGTATATATTTGTGTTAATATAAGTTCCCAATATAAATTGGAAATTTGCTTCTTACCCTCTCTTTTCCACCGAAATCTACTTTCCGAAAGCTAGACAGCTTACAAAAAATTTAATTTCTAATGAATTTGTTATCGTTTTCAAACACACACACACACACACACACACACACACACACACACACACACACACACACACACACACACACACACACACACACACACACACACACATACACACACGCTCACACGCTCAAACACACACACACACACACACACACACACACACACACACACACACACACACACACACACACACACACACACACACACACACACACACACACACACACACTTCTTTGCAGACGACCCAAAACTACTAAAGAAAGTCCAGAAGAAGACGGTGAACCGCTACAGAGAGACCTGGGCAAAGTCTGGGAAGGGAATCAAAAGTGGGAAGTGAACTTCAACATTAAGAAATGTAGTATAATGGAATTTGGAAAAAGTAAAAAGAGAATATCAGGACAATATAAAATCGGTACAAAGGAAGTAAAGAAAGTTTCGAAAAGGACCTTAGAGTAATTATCACCAAAGACATATTCCCAGACAAACATATAAACAAAATAGTCGGAGAAACTTACAATTTACTAAGATAAATAAAGGTGGTTTTAATTACTTGGATGAAATAATGGTAAAAAAATATGTATATATATTTGTTACTGATAAGACCAAGATTGGAGTACGCTGCGACACTATGGACACAAATTACAAAAAAGAATATATAGAAATTAGAAAGAATCCAGCGAGTAACGACAAAATTGGCTCCCTCACTTTCAAAATTGACATACGAACAAAGATTGGCTAAACTGGTACTACCAACACTGGAACAATGAAGAGAAAGAGGAGATCTATTGGCCATTTACAGAATCATGAGAGGCATGGAAGTCCTTGACAGAGAAGACTAATTAAAGTGGAATACAAGAAAAACAAGGTGACATGAAAAGAGACTAAAATTGAATAGTTATAGAAGAGATTAAAAAAAATAGTTTTCCACCCAGAGTGGTGGATGTCTGGAAAAAATTGGACGAACGTGTGCAAACGCCATACAAGAATTTAAGAACAAACACAGCTCCCCTTCCCATATAATACAAGGTAATTTCACACACACACACACACACACACACACACACACACACACACACACACACACACACACACACACACACACACACACACACACACACACACACACACACACACACACACACACACACACACACACACACACACACACACACACACACACACACACACACACACACACACACACACACACACACACACACACACACACACACACACACACACACACCTCGTGGCGCTGGGGTTAGAGTTCTCGCCTACCACTACGATAGTCCGGGTTCGACTTCCCGCCCAGGGGCTGAAATAATTTCGGTATCGCTTCGCTGCGGGGTGTTACTCCAACTCTCGTGGGCGGGGAGTTGTGTGTGTGTGCGCGTGTAAGGTCACAGTATAACCCATACATCGGTCATACGAGCTCTGAGCTCTCATCCAGGAGGTTAATAGTTGTCAATCACTTGTCCAACACGTGATTCAGGACCGTAGTGAATGGTGAATCACACACACATACATACACATAAATACATACATACATACATACATACATACATACATACATACATACATACATACATACATACATACATACATACATACATACATACATTCAAACATACATACATACATTATTAAATACATTAAATTTTGACTAGAATTCTGTTCTTTTTCAAAATGTTATTTAATGTGATCTATATTCTAAAGCTACGTTTGGGGGGACAACCAGAACAGTAATCATTCCTTGGAAATCAGGAAGTTATAGTGCACGACTATTCTCAAAAGTATCGAAGTAAAGGTGGAATACACGTTACACAAATTTTGCCAGAAATTCTTGTATGTGTCCTGATGCATGTACTGTGTCAAGGTCCGGAACCTTTGGTTCCTGGCACCGGGAGCTGGAGAAAGACTTTGTGGGTCGAACGTCGAGCTGCCGGCGAGTGGAACTGCAAGAATGAGAGGTTCGAGGGTGTGGTCCTGATCGTATAAATATCGACGCATGATACATGGAGACCAGCTTCACACCTAGGAAGAACGTGAAACGACAACATGGTAAGACCTTTCGAGCGAGATTCGTATATGAAGTAGAAATATTTGCCATCATACTCCAAACAATGTGCAGGGTATTTCATAAATGTTATATACAAATACATAAAACGCCATCCGTTCCGTGAACACATAGGCATGCACATAGAACACTCGCGCACACACACACACACACACACACACACACACACACACACACACACACACACACACACACACACACACACACACACACACACACACACACACACACACACACACACACACACACACACACACACACACACACACACACACACACACACGAACACACACACACGCACGCACACACACAGACACACACACACACACACACACACACACACACACACACACACACACACACACACACACACACACACACACACACACACACATATATATATATATATATACACACATACACACACACAGACACACACACACAAATACACACACACACATACATATGCACATACATACATACACACACGCACACACACATATAAACACACACACATACATACATACATATACTTACACGCATAAACACAAACACGCACACACACACACACACACACACACACACACACACACACACACACACACACACACACACGCACATACACACGCGTGTGCGCATACTCAAACACACATGCATACAAAATGAATAGTACTGAAAATGGGCATTTCCCGGAAAAGATCATCTTTGATTTAAACTATTCCTTGGAAAGTGAATCCATTAGAAAAGCAATTGAGACGAAAGATTTGGGATTGTTGATAAGAGAAATTGTCACCTGACAGACATATCTGTTGGATTGCGGGAGAGGCATACAGAGTGCTGCAGAATATTAAAGTGGCTTTTTTAATGTATAGGTGAGGAAATAATTTAAAAAATAACATTAAAACCCTGATCAGTCCATGACTAGAATATCCTTCAGAGGTATGGTCCACGTAGAGTGAAGGATATAAACACGAACCAGAGAATACACACATTAACTGATTCCAAGGCTGGCAAATAAACCACGTGAAGGGAGACTAAAAAAACATGTATCGGGATTGAAGAGAAAGAAGTTATGTGATTGTAACATTCAGGTAGCTAAAGAAGATAGACTAATAAAAGAGATCTATTCATATAGGATAGGAGAGTTTTAAGAGTTCATAAGAATAAATAAAAAAGTGCATATAGATGGGTAAGCTTTTTGAATAGCTTATAAAGTGATATAGACCAAAACGGAACACTACATGAATTAAAATCTAAATATAATCATTGGAAACTAAGGATATAAACAAGGTTAGAACAATACATGAACCTCAGGTTTGATATGATAAATTGTAAAATAGAAGACGGGACCTCATGAGAGTTCCTCCTTTCTTGAACACTAAAATTAGGTGAACACATTTAGGTAAACACACACACACACACACACACACACACACACACACACACACACACACACACACACACACACACACACACACACACACACACACACACACACACACACACACACACACACACACACACACACACACACACACACACACACACATGGCGCTGTGGTTAGAGCTCTGGCCTGCCACTACGGAGGTCCGGGTTCGATCCTCGCCCGGGGCTGAAATAATATCAGTATCGCAGCGCTGAGGGGTGTTACTCCAACTCTCGTGGGCGGGGAGTTGGGGGTGTGTGTGTGTGCAAGGTCATAGCATTACCCATAGATCGGACCTACGAGCTCTGAGCTCTCTTCCAGGAGGGAAATAGCTGTCGATCACGAGTCCAACACGTGATCCAAAGACCAAGTGAATACACACACACACACACACACACACACACACACACACACACACACACATACACACACACACATACACACACACACACACGGCGGTCCGGGTTTGACTCTCGCCCAGGGCTGAAATAATTTTAGTATCACTGCGCTGCGGGTTGTTACGGCAACTCTCGTGGGCGGGGAGTTGGGTGTGTGTGTGCGTGTAAGGTCACAGTATTACCCATAGATCGGTCATACGAGCTCTGAGCTCTCATCCGGGAGGTTAATAACTGTCGATCACGAGTCCAACAAGTGATCCAAGACCATGGTGAATCACATACATATGCACTCCTTTAAATACAAATATAATTAATGGAGATCTATGGACAGGATCCAACGAGCATAGCTCTATTCCTGTATAATTGAGTAGAGAAAACCTTATTTTTGTTTGTGCGTTTGTTTGTTTGTTTGTTTGTTTGTTTTTATCTCATTTTACTCCCCGAATTTCTATGAGAAAAACATTGCTTCGATTCGAAGACATTCGAATATACAATGACATTTCAAAACATTTAGTTGCAGAGATTCCTGAGTCTTGCCCTTGTCCTCCTGATGGCTGGTGCTTCGTGGGCTGCCTTGAGTCATGGTGGCTTCGGTGGTGGACATGGAGGAGGACACGGAGGACATGGTGGGTATGGTGGTGGCCATGGAGGCCATGGTGGCTTCGGTGGTGGACATGGAGGAGGACACGGACATGGTGGGTATGGTGGTGGCCATGGAGGCCATGGTGGACACGGTGGATACGGAGGTCATGGCGGTGGATATGGATACGGTGGATATGGAGCCGGTGTGTCCCACGTTCACTTTAATCTTGGAAAAGGCCACGGTGGCCACGGTCACGGTGGCTATGGAGGTGGTCATGGTGGTGTCGGGGGCTACGGGCACGGTGGCCATGGAAGCAGCCACGGACACGGGGGCGGCCATGGGTATGGAGGCTACGGTGGCTACGGACACTGAGACTGCGATGCCGAATCCCAAACAGGTTTACCAGGAATCTCCATCCACAAAATCGATCGAAATTTTCATAGTGTATTTTGACAAAAAATAAATAAAATAAAATAAATAAATAAAATAATAAATAAATGAAAAAAAAAATAATAAAAAATAAACAAATACAATCTAACAGCCTTGAGTTTCATTAAGTGGAAAACCCATAGCCACACAGTGGCTAGCAGTAGTTCTTAGAAAATCTTACTCGTTTCTCTGGAGAGAAACTTTCGATTGTTGCCTGTTATATAAATGTGGAGTTGTTCCTATTTCACCGACTGAAAGTGGCAGAGAGAGGAGAGCAGCTGCCGAATGTCAGCACTCCATCCATGAAAGAGTGTAATATGATTGAAGTTAATTTAGAGACAGCGAGTGCTACTCCCTCAAGGCTACAGTTTCCCTGAGATGGGAGGGGTGATAAAATGCGCAGCTACTCTGTCCATCTTATAGAATCACCTTGTTCAAAATATGAAAATGAAAATAGAAAATTTTTATGTATACCAAAAAATACGAGTGGAGTATACATACTGAAACTAAAAGAAATGTTATTGCGAGGAAAAAAATCAGTCCAACAACAACAGTTGGTTTTTTTTTTCAAAATTGTAAGAAATAAAGGGAAAGACAGAGAAAGAGAAGAACCAGTCGATCTGTCGAATGTTATAAGATATTTAGGAAGATAAGAAAAAAATGAGTTTTCAGAATTGTATAATCAATTAGAAGAACGGGTATGTTTAAAGGAGGAAATGAAATGGTACTATTGAGTCAATCATGAATATTTCCTATGATACCCTGCGAGTGTAATTTACTGAAAAGCCGATTATGCGGAACCATATAAAATACTCTCTCGAAATTTAAGTATGTTATATCGACTGATTTACTTTCTTTATGCATACTAAAAACATTATTCAAGAATCCAAGACGGTTGGTCAGACATGAACTTTCTCTCTAAAACCATATTGGGAGTCTTTTATAAGCTATTAGGTTCAAGGAAATCCACAATTTTATCCTTTAGAATTGTTTCTGTAATTTTGCATGCAACTGACATCAAATTGATAAGACGATAATTACTGTGCAGAGATTTGTTAATTTTTTTTAATATGAGAGTTACATTATCCCGTCTCCATTCGCGAGGTAATTTACCAGATGTTAAGAATTTATTGAATATGATCGTCAATGGTTTATATATATTTTTTCAATTCCTTGTGAAAGTCCATCACAAGATCATAAGGCGTCTGAAATCCAGAAATAGCTTTCTCATAGTCGAAGAATTCGAAGACATCAAAAGAACGCCTCAAACAATTATCTGAAACATCGGCATCAAGCCAGTACCTAGCAGTACCACCAGCAAAGAAATCCTTTATAAAGGGGAATGCAGTCTTTCACGATTGTGTTCATTGCTGAGAATTTGTATTTTTTACTACAGTGATAGTACTAGTGAAGAGATTCTCTGCATGCTGGGATGCTAAATTTACCTCAGAAATCCGCGGCATTGAGTAAATCCGCCGAGAGTGATAAAAGAAATATATATATATCGTACAATCACCACTCATTCTAGTTCCGTTTTTATCCATTGACAAAATATGCAAGGCTTTTTAGAAAATGAATCGCAATGGCAGGAAGTAGCTGGGGACAGACATCAATGGAAAGGCATAATGGAGGCGGTCATAGGTATGTTGCCTCAGTACTCCTCCGCCCTTCCATCAAGCACGTAGCAAGACGAGCTGGTAATACGGGTCGCGGACCATTGGGAGACTGGCTGACAGAGTTGCTTGTGGTTATTTTTTTTTTTCAGAGGTTAGCATCCCCATTCTGTCTTTTGAATGAAGTGACCTATCCCAGCGACCTTGCCATTAAATTCATCCCTGGGTACATATATACATATACCAAAGGCTTTCTTACCCCTTACACTGCAGGTAGAAAAAAAAAAGGCATAGACACCACTCCCACCCCTTCCATCCCTTACATACTCCACTCCCATCTACCCTCTTCCCTCCCTCTTATCTTGGCACCTCCTGGGTGACAGGTCATCCTTGCATCTTGCCCACTACCCTGGATCAGAGGCAGTGGCGCAAGACACAGCACAACCACAGCAAGCCCGCTTTATTAGTTCGGTGACCTCCTCTCCGTTCCCTCACATAGAAAAGGAGAAGACGGGGAGAAATCCCTTCGGCTGCGTTAATTTATTTCTCATACATACTCTCCCCCCCCCCACCTCATGGATCACAGCATCATCCATACACAACCATTCTCCATTCACCACTATCTTCTGTCCTCTCCCGTCCTTCCTCGACAGACATTCCCCTCTTCCCAAATGCCCCTTTTACTCCATCCATCCATCTCATCCTAGGTCAACCCCTCATGTTTACTCCTTCCACCTCTGCCTTCCACACCTCTGTTGCTAATCTTTCTTAACTCACTCATTCCATGTTTCCAAACCATTCCAATACTCTTTCATCAACCCTATCTCCAAACTCCCTTTCCAACCCCGATCTCCTCACCTCCTCATTTCTCACTCTATCTAGCGTAGTATCTTCTATCATACTTCTCAGGCATTTCATCGCAAACACATTCAAACTCCTCTCTTCCTCTCTAATTTTCCATGTTTCTGTCCCGTACAGTGCTGTCGGCACAATCACTCCTTCGTATAATCTCCTCTTAGCATCCATTCCCAAATGTCTATTTCTCATTACACTTTTTAATCCACCAAGACATTTACTCGCTTCTCTCAATCTACATTCTACCTCCACCCCAACCCCCCTTTCCTGCCACATTCGCACCCAAGTATCTAAAACTATCCACTTCCTCCAGTCTCTCTCCCTTAATACTCACTTCCAGTCTACTGCCACTTTCTCCCCTTGTACATCCTATCATTTTACTTTTGCTCACATTTATCTTCTACTTCCTTCTTTCGCACACCTTCCCAAACTCTGTCACTAACTCCCTCAATCCCTCAGCTGATCCTGCTACAAGTGCAATGTCGTCAGCAAACAACAACTGGGTTACCATCCACTTTTCTCCATTTTCTTTAACCATCTCCAACCCCTGGCCCACTACCCTTGCATTCACCTCTCGCACCACCCCACCCACATATAAATTGAACAGCTAGGGCGACATAACACATCCCTGACGAAGTCCTTAAACCACTCACTCTCTCCATTTCTAATCCTAACACAAGCTCTACTACTCCTGTAAAAACTCTTGACTACTCCTAACAGCTTTCCTCCTATCCCATATATCTGCAGTACCTCCTACAGTGGCTTCCTGTCTACCATGTCATAATCCTTTTCCAGATCCTTAAACGCCCAAAATACATATCTGTCTTACCACAAAAATCTGATCTACGCAACCCCTACCTGTCCTAAACCCACACTGTTCCCCCTAATCTGCTCAATCAAGATCCTCCTATAAGCCTTCCCAACTACACTTAATAACCTGATCCCTCTGAAACTAATACACGCACACTTGTCAACCCTTTCCCTTGTAAAGCAGAACTATACAGGCACTCCTCCAGTCCTCCGGCGCTCTACCCTCTCTTAAACAAACATTAAATAACCTCACCAGCCAGTCCACCATCACTGTACCTCCTGTTTTCGACATTATGCATGACATCCATCCAACCCAGGTGCCTTACCTGCTCTCATCATCTTAATAACTGTCTTCACTTCATCTTTCCTTATTTCTCCTCACTCATCACGGTCATTTTCTTAGCGCTTCCCACTGCAACTCCCCTTCAGTCCCTATCCTCCTTCATATTTGGCAACTCCCTAAAGTACTCTGCCCACCTTCCCCTCACTGCCTTCTCTTCCATTATTATCTCTCCATCTGCACCTTTTACCTTTTCTTCTTTACTTGATTCGCCTCCTCTTCCTCTCTTAATTTCTTTCCAAAACAATTTTTTATTACTTTCAAAATTTTCTGTCATATTCTTACCCCATTTCAAATCTGCTCTCCTCTTTGCCTACTTTATCTTATGCTTTACTTCTCTTCTCTTTGCTTTGTACCTATCATATGATTCCCTCGTCCTAATTTGTAACCAATCTATGAAAGCCTGCTTCTTCTCTTCTACACCCTTCTCTCCTTCCTTTTCCCAGCACTCACTACCCTTCCTTCTATTTCCTCCCGTCCTTCTTGTTCCACACACCATCTTTGCACACCTTATGACTCCCTCCTTGAACCATCCCCATTCCTCTTCCACTTCTAGTTCTACTCTACCTTTCACTCTCTCCCACTCCTCTGTCAGTTTCTTCTTGTACTCCTTCTCCTTTTCTTTATCATTTAAGCAGTTCATTCCAAGTACTTCCCTACCTTCTGCCCTTTTCCTCCTTCTCCACCTAGTCTCCATTTTCAACTTACCTTCCACCAAAAAATTATCTGATATTCCCCCACTCTCTCTCCTTAGAACATATACATCCTTAAATCTTCCTACTGTACTCCTGGTTACCATTATATAGTCCATTACGCTCTATCTACCACCCTTCCATCCACCACCCTCTCCTATGTGTACTTATGCTTGACTTTCTCCCTAAGCACTGTATTTACTATCATCAACACTCTCTTTCTAGACTCATCTCTACTATCAACTCTCCACTACGATTTTTTCCTGGAACTCCATACTTCCCAATCACTCCATCTATTGGTTCATTTCCTACCCTAGCATTAAGGTCTTCCAACATCACTACATTGGCATTTCTCCCTAATCCCTCTATGCACTCTACATCTCCCTTCCCAACTTCACCTTCATCCATATTAACCTTGAAGAAACCTCCTGCCACTCCACTACACGCTTGCTTATCTCTTCACTTACTAGTATAGCCACCCCTTCTCTCCCTCGTCCTTTCTTCACTCCTAAGAACCTCCCAACTCCACTCCCAGACTCACACTCGCCCCTCCCTTTCAACTTAGTTTCACTCAATGCCAACATATCCATAGTTTCACTCAATGCCAACATATCCATCTTTCTTCTCACAAACATACTACCTATCTCTTCCCTTTTACTCTCATCTGTACCATATCCACGCACATTACAAGACTCATACTTTTTTTTTTTTTAGAATGTCTTCTTTGGGGCTACAGGTAGCAGGATTCCGAGTCCTATATCCGTCCTGTTTTTTTTTTCGCCTCGTACTACTCAAATGGGAAGACTTGGTGGCAGCATTCCTTTCCCCCACCACAGGGCAGGCGAATAAAGGAAATGAATATTCAGAAAAATGGTACAGGACAGAAAGAAGGAGTTGGGGACAGCATAATGGAGGGACAGTCGCACTATAATAAAAGTGTCATAATTTCTCTATGAACAGAGACTTCCTCTATCTCATACCAAATGATGTATGTCTCTGATCCGTAGGGGCGCCCCATGTATACCCTAAAGTATCAACTGCATACTACTTTGCCACAATAGTATGCAGCCAATATCCCAGATAATATGGCTGTTTTAATTAACCCTAAGCTGTGATATGTAAGCGCGTAGTTATATAGACATAAGAACACTCGTCACACATACACAATCACACACACACACACACGCGTGCGCAAACACACACACACACACACACACACACACACACACACACACACACACACACACACACACACACACACACACACACACACACACACACACACACTCAATGGCGCAGTGCTAGCGATCGCGGCCGCCACTACGGTGGTCTGAGATCGAATTCCGCCCAGGGCTTAAATAAATTCAGTATCAGTGTATATATACATATATATATATATATATATATATATACATATATATATATGTGTGTGTGTGTACACACATACATTGTCGACCCCATCACTTTCAGTTCCCGTCTCTCCATAATTTCTGGTTTAATTCTCTTTATTGTTCCCATATAGTTTGTATTTCTTCGTTCACTTTCCTTCACCAAATCTTCTGTAACAAGTTAGTAATGTTTCTCGATAGGGTGAATTAATCTTTACTTAAATTTTCTTGATTTTCTTCTTCACTAATTCTCTACAACGTTTTTGTCTTAGGTACACCAGAGGACACCCGCCTGGAATCCCTAATCCACTCACTAAGCCACCTCTGTACCGATGTAACTAATTAATTAATTTAATAATCTTGATTGTTACAGATAAGTGCCTCCCCTAAGGCCGTGACTTTTCTCCCATGTATCAATAAATTTTTTCTCCTCCTGCACTCTTTTTCCAACCATAAAAACTGTTATAACGTCATAAATAGTCCCACTTACAAAAGCAATGTCAACATCGAAGCGCAATGGTTTAGTTTACATTTTGTCACATCAGCATTAAAATCTGTACCCTGGCAGTTCTTTAAAAAATTCAAGACGTTAAGTGAGATTATGCAACTCCTTCGCTGCTTGTGTTTATCAAATATCTAACTCGTAAAAATTTAATTCTCGCCTACTTATCTCCCTTTATTTACCAGCCTCTTACACACACACACACACACACACACACACACACACACACACACACACACACACACACACACACACACACACACACACACACACACACACACACACACACACACACACACACTGTATCCTCAACGGCTATATTAAACTCGCTATTGGTTCCTTTCCTTTATTGGTTCACAATTTCTTCTATGGTTCTACACTAAGTCAATCACTTTCTGGTTCTATACCACAATGCACTGTATTATTTATTTGTACGTATCATCGGACCAACTCTGTCTCGAGCTGTCTGCATCCCGTTAAAAAGGCCGGAAATTAGGATTCAGCATTTTTGGAGGTCCCACGCTCGTATAAGCTTAAGAGTTTATGCGAGCAAGATTACAAATATTTCTTCTTATTACTATCTTGGGGTTACATTATATAATGTAGTCTAACATCTAAAATATATATATATCCAGGGGAGGTTCGTCAGTATACGTAATAATGTGTTTAGTACTGTGTGGTTACTTGAGTGATCGCGTGTGTTCGTGTGTGCGTGCGTGTGTGTCGCCCGGCTGTGGTGGTGGTAGAAATTGTTTAGTCAGCAGGCGCCTTATCGTCGGGCAGGCGTGTTTGGTGGTAGTCTGGTGAGTGAGTGAGGGAGTGAGTGGGTGATATGACTGGGCGATACTACTCGTCATGTATATGAGGCGTATACATATCGCTCTCCCCCTGGGGTTAGGTGGCTCCCGGCACCTAAGGTTACATGGTTAACAAAAATCTATACGTATGGTTATACAGTGAAAAAATTTCAGAGACACAAAATCCTGGGTGGTTAAATGTGAAGATGGGGGGGAGTTGCTGAAGTGAATCCGAGGTCCCAAAGGGGCATCTTGAACTGTAAGTATGGGTATGCGATGTTGTGTCTCCGAAGAGTAACGTTGTGTCTCACCAGAGTATATGTTATATCCATTATCACACGAGAGATTACACCATATTTCGTATATCACTGGTAGAAATTACTTTTCCAAATGTTATATTGTTCACGTGATATGTCACCGTCACTGTAGGGATTCTCATTTTCAAACACTGTTCTATGGTCAGTTTGGTGTGTCACTTAGCATTTGTTTTATTTCACAGTATGTATGGTTTCTAATAAAAATTATTATGATATTCAAGATATTGGGTGAGACACAAGAATAAACTTAATCTAGGTTTACAGTAAGTCGGGAATGGGGTTGAAATGTTTTGGAAGATCTTATTTCGTGCAAAAGAATTTGGTTAATACCACAACTATAAAAAGAGGATGATTAAGATTGAGAGGGCTGTGGAAGTATAGGGCAGTATTTGGTAATGAAGGTCGAGGGAGTCCATGTCAAGAGTAGTCGATTTATTCAGTAGGTGTACCATGTCTATCTTACTTGGAAGGATGGTATCGGGGATCTTAGGTAGGGGTGGGTAGGGGTAGGGGAAGTGGTAAATTTCCCAAAGGGAGAATCTCTTGATCGGGTCCATAGGTATGTTGCTAAGAATAAATTCTTGAAAGATAGTTGATGTTAAGGTGGGTAATTAATGATGTATTTCATTTTGGAGGATGAAGGTTATGTCTCAGTGAATGAGGATATGTCTATCTGACTCTCGCTAAGGTTATATTGGTCGGAAGGAAGTGGAGAAGTTTCACTAGATATGCGGAAGGGAGTTCTTATTGGAAATGGGCCATTTTAACCTCCACTGATAGATACATGACGTCCTGCATCTTCAGGGGCGAGAGCTAGAGTGCATGTTTAGTTGCGTCGACGCAGAGTCATGGGATGAGACTTGCGCTTGGGTGAGTTATGTGTGAGTGCGGTAGGTGGGTTGTTGGTGGGAGGTGGGATTGGGTCGAGGTTGAGTTTGACCTTTCTCAGCTTCTCTCCATGTATGGTTACGGTTGTGTGATCGGAAGGATCTGTTAGTAGAAAAACATTGTTAGGGAGTGAGCTTGTGACTGTGAAGGGACCTAAGAACTTGGGTCTGAGTTTGTTAGTCCTGGTTGAGACTTTGACCATGACAGTGTCACCAAGCGCTATGTCAAGTGGAGTTGATCGTTTGTGTTGTTTTGTCTTTGTCTTTTCTTGGGCTTCTTTGAGGTTTTCCCTGACTTGTTTGTAAATGGTTTGCATACCTCTTTTGATGCAGTGTGTGAGGTTGTCTAGGTTGTATAAGGGGGGGGGGTTGATTGAAGATTTGGTAGGGTAGGCGCATTGGCTGGCCAAAAATGATCTCATGTGGGGACATCTTTGTTGCGGAATTGACTGTGCTGTTGATACTGGCTTGTACCTGTGGTAGCCCATCTTCCCAACTGTCCATGAGATCGCTGACCAAGGGTCTGAGCACCTCTAGGACTTTGCGATTTGTTCGCTCAGTCAGACCATTTCCCTGTGGGTGGTAGGCAGTGGCAAATGTTTGGTCAATGTTGTAGAGGTGTGCTATTTCGCGCATTACCTCATTTTTTAATTCTGATCCATTGTCAGATAACACTGTGTGTGGTATGTTGTATCTACAAAAGATATTGTTAACTAGGGCTTTGGCTACAGTCTCTGCTGTTTTGTCTTGGAGTGGTATTAGGATTGTGCATTTGGAGAAATATTCTACTGCTGTGAGTATATAATTGGAACCTTGATGGCTGGTTGGCATTTTGAGTAGATCAATGCCAAGTGTTTCCCATGGCTCAGCAGGGAGTGGGATATTGTTGATATGGAGTTGTTTTGGGTCAGGGCCTCTGAATTGGTTGCAAGTGACACAAGATCCTATGTGTGTGGTTATGTCTTTTGTCATATGTTGCCAATAGTATGAGTGCCTAGCAGTGTTTAGTGTCTTATCTCTGCCTGAGTGGCCTCCCATTGCACTGTCGTGCAATATGTGTAGGACCTTGGGAACTTGCTCTGGGAATGATTGTTACATATCTGCTATTAGTGGTTCTCCTTATAATTCCGTCGACCAATTTGAGTTCCTCTATAGGGACAGGTGGTCGGGACTGTAAGGGGGTTTGTGAAAGGAGATGTTGTTTTATTGGGGACCATATAGGGTCTCTGTCAGTTTCATCTCTAAGTTCTTGCATAGGTATGCATGTGGTTTGGGTTATAGGGGTGATGTGAGTTTGTCTGCTCAAGCAGTCTCCCACTATATTAGCTTTCCCAGCTAAGTATACGATCTTGGGATCGTAATCAAGGAGAGTTGCTTTCCATCTAGCAACTCTTCCATGTAAGTCTTTTGAGTTAAAGAGATAGACTAGGGGTTGGTGATCAGTGAATATGGTTATCTTGTAACCTAGGATAAGAAACTTAAAATGTTTCAGACCCCATATGAGGGCTAGGCCTTCTTTGTGTGTAGTTGAATAGTTACTTTCAGGCTTATTAAGTACTCTACTTGCGTAGGCTATGGGGTGCTCTTTGCCATTTTCATCTTTCTGTTGTAGGACTGCGCCTATTCCTTTAGAGGAGGCGTCTGTGTAAAGAAAGAATTCTTTCTTCATGTCAGGGAAGGCTAGTACAGGGGCTGTGGTCAGAGAGTGTTTCAGTGTGTCGAAACTTTGTTGTTCTGCTTCTGACCATTGAAATGGTTCGCTTTTCCTTGTGAATTTGGTTAGGGGGGAAGCTATGTGTGCAAAATTTTGGATGAAATGTCTATAGTATGATGCTAGCCCTACGAAACTTCTCGTTTCATTTGCGTTTCTGGGGATTGGGAAGGTGTTTATGGCATCTATTTTGTCTGTGTTGGTGTGGATGCCTTTTGCATCAACTTTGTGGCCCAGAAAAGTGAGTTCTGACATGAGGAATCTACACTTTCCTAATTGAATTTTTAAGCCAGTGTTTTTGAGTCTTTTGATGACAATCTCTAAAGTGTTAAGGTGGTCTCTTTGTGTGGGACTATAGATGATGAGGTCGTCTAAGTAGACGAATAATGAGACTCCTATCATGTCACTGAAAATGCGGGTCATCAACCTTTGTTGGGTTGAGGGGGCATTCTTAAGGCCAAAGGGCATACGTTCGAAATGAAAATGTCTTTTATCAGTGGAGAATGCAGTTACGGGTTTCGATTCATCTGTTAATTCCACTTGCCAGAAGGCAGACTTAAGGTCGATAGTGGAAAATACTGTATTCCCGTTGCCAATGCATTGTAGTACATCTTGCATGGCGGGGAGGGGGTGTGGGTCAGATTGAGTGAGATGGTTGACTTTTCTAAAGTCCACAACAGGGCGTAAGGTTCCGTCTTTCTTAGGGATCAGGAAGAGGGGACTGTTCCAGGGACTGTCTGAGTGGGAAATTACGCCTTGGTGTATCATCTCTTGTACACTGCTATTGACTTGGGATTTCCTACTGTGAGGTATGCGGTAAGCGGGAGTGTATGAAGGGGGGGTGTTAGGGGGAATTTGGATGTGATGTTTGATTATATCACATTTGCCTAGTGGTTCACCTTCTAAGGCGATAGCTGATCTATTCCTTTGTAGGAGGGCCAATAGCTCGTGAAGAATATCTCCTTTGGCTGATGTTGTGATTTGGTCTGGATGGATAGGGGTGAGGGGTTGTGGTGGTCTTACAGTGTTGATGTGTTGTGGGAGTGGTTCCTGGATTTGGGGAATTATGGAGATGGACTGAACAAATGTTTGTGTTCTTCCTGATTTTGCGATGTTGATCGGAGAGATTTGTTAACATAGCTAGGGTGTGTTTATTTTCTGATATTATGTCCCAAGAGTGTTCAATTGAGATGTTGGTAAGTCTAGACGTGTCTGAGTCAATTATGATGTCCTGATGTCCGATTGCTCTGGGTATAAATAGTGGGACAGTCATGGAATGTCTAGGGGGAATGATGACTGTGTTAGACATCAATGCCTTTGAGGTGACATAAGGGGGTGGTCGGAAGGAATAGCTGTTAGTGGGATTTGGAGTATTTAAGGAAGGTAGACATGAGATAGGTTGTGTGTCTGAGTCGGGTGTCTCAGGAACTGTTGACTCATTATTTACATCTCGGAAGGAGATTTTGTTGGTCTCAAGGTCTATCTTAGTTTTCCAATCCCGCAAGGACTTTAATCCTATGATATCTTGTTGGTCGAGACTCCACTCATCAGCTATGTGGAAGGATGTGAAACCTACTTGGGAATTATTCACTTCTATGTTTAGATCAATCATGTCGTGAAGTGAAATGGTGCTCCCTTCTATTAGGAGTCCTTCCATATTGGAAAATTGAATTTGGGGGGGGTTATTTAATGCTTCATAGAGTGCTCTGGGGATGATGTTCAGGTTTGTTCCTGTATCTACCATCATGTCAACTATGAGTTGATCTAGGGTCACTTTTAGGGTGACATAGTTGTGGTGTGTGTGAGATGTTCCTATGGTGGTTTGGTGCGTGAGGCTGGTACGCGTTCCCCCAATCGGTGTTGAGTTGTGCGTGTCGTGTGGGAGGGAGCTGTTTGTCGAGGGGTGGTGAATGGTTTGTTAGTTCTCTGGTGAGGTTGTGGTTGTGATTTCTGTTGAGAACACTCTTCGTTGGAGTGAGTTGTGGTTTTGTGTAGGTTGCAGTATTTGTTTGGATGTGTTGGTGTAGGTAGGAGTGGAGGTTTGGAGGGGGGTGGAGCTTGTATGGTTTGATGTTGCACTTTGCATTGTGCATCCGTATGGGAGGTAGTACCATGAACTGAGCATGGGATGGCACGGTGTTGTACCTGCGGGTATTATTGTTGCTGTGTTCGACACTGGGCGTCGGTGTGGGAAATGGTTCCATGAACTGAGCAAGGGATAGGGCGGTGTGGTGCCTGTGTTTGCATTTGTTGTTTTCGTATGCAGTCTCTAGTGTTGTGACTTGTTGACAAATGGTAGGAACACCACTTAGAAGATTGTCCTGGATTGGTGGGAGGGGGGAGCTGTGACTGAAGGCTATTTAGTCTAGGGAGATAGTGGTGGGTGGAGAGGGGGACATTGCAAGCGTTGGTGATATCTAGGATGTAGGTATAAGCTAATGGATTTCTAGTGTTTAATTCCCTTTTTGAGGCCTCTTTTAAACACTTTGGTGGGAGTTGAGAAAGATAGAAACCTATCTCAAAGAATGTGAGTAAGTTTTCTATTGTCATGGCTCTTTTCCCATTAGAGTCAGTGTATACCCAAGGGCTATTATTTTCTAGGTCCTCCCTAACTTCTTTAATTTTGCTAGCAACAAAATCGTAGATGTTTGTCTGTGTTTGAACTCTAGTGTTATTTAGAAAAGTGAGGATGAAACTGATGTTGTTGGTTTGTTTGTTCTGGAAAACATTTAGCAGGTGATTTTTGTAGTCCTGATATGTGATTCCACTCGCGACTAAACTGTCTAGCATTCGTGCCCTCGATCTGAATTCATCTGATGCTTCTATTTTCTGACGGCATAGATTTATCTTGTCGAATTCAGAGTAATGTTGGTTCTTTGAAAAGAAAAGGTCACATGCTGTCAGAAAGTCAGTAATGGATAGGCCACTAGCTTTGGAGAAGGTTGGAATTTCGGTTAGAGGGGTAATGGTTTGGTAGTTGTTAAATATTGTAGGTTGAGGTTGTGGGTAGGGATAATATGGTGGGTTTGGAGGAAGGTTAGGCGGTGGTTGGTGGTATGGTGTGGAGGTGTGTTGACCGGATGGGTAATGGGGAGAAGGAAAGGGGAAGTTTTGGTAGGCATGGGGAGCGTGATGGAGGGGTTGGTACTGTGGGTGCACGGGCGGGGGAATTAGGGGTGTCGGGATATGGGGGTTGAACTGATGATTGTTTATAGGAGGAGTAGCTTGAGCAAATGGTATGGTGGGAGGAATGGGTTGTTGTGGTTGAGAGGGGTTGAAGGGGTCTTCTTGAGAGGGTTGGTTATGAAGGGGTAAGATATCATCATAATACTGAGCAACTATTGGAGTATCTGCCTTAGGAGCGGCGTTGTCAGAGTTATGTGAGTGGTCATGGTCTAAGGGTTGTGTGGGAATGTCAGCCTGTGGATTTATTTGTTGAGGGTCTGGTTCGTCTTTCTTATGGTCTGAGTCATGAGATGGATTTTCCTCTTGAGATTTAGAGAGGATGCTTTCTACCGCTTTTTTTTAATTTGCTTCTCGTTCCTGTTGCCATGTTAGTGGTTAACTATAGGTGGGGAATCTAAGTCGAATTGTTAAAGTCAGAAAGATGTGGTACACATTACTTAAAGGGTGTATGTTAAGGTTAGCTAAGAGAAAAAGGGGGGGTATAGGGTGTCAACGGTTATACATTATGCTTATGAAATGGGTTTATATAGATAAAAATATGAAATATACATATATATATGTGATGTGGAAATACATGTAATTATATCAATAACAATAAAGTTTTAAGAATGAATATATATAATATACATAGAAATATATGGAATTGCTATTCGATAAGTTGTAGCACTGTGGTGAAATCATAAGGTTGTAAATAAAATTTAAGTTTAAAATTGGAAATTACAAAATAATTGTAACATGTTAGATTCTTCTAGCTTAACAATGTTAGGATTGTAAGGTTAGTGATATTGAAATAAAATAAGTATACGGATATTGAGTGTTATACAAAGTCTTATTTGGAAGAAATTGATTGGTGAAGTACACTCAGAAGTTTCAAACCTTAATTAGATGTGGGTATACTACCAAGGTGGGCTGACCTTGTCCGTAGAGTTTTCTATTGTTACGTACGTAGAACTCGGTAAGGTCCCATTAATAGGAGGGCAGTAGGTATATGATATCAGCTGGTGTGTGCAATGATTTCTATATGGGGAAGGTTGCGGGGGAGTGCCTCATTGACGTTCTCGTAAGAAAGAGAAGAGAAGGCAGTATCAGGTGGGGATGGTTTTGATTGGTTATCAATAATATCAAGTATTGTGAAAGGTTGGTATAATAATTACCTTGGTTAGTAGTGGGTCGATAATTTGGAGTCGGCGATGATGACGTACTTATAGTGCAATTGAGATATCCTCTTGGAGGGGTGGTTAGAACTTGGTGTTCTTGGTAGTGGGTACCTTGTTGATACGTGGCTGCCACCAGGTGGTATGAAATGTAAATTTCACCACCGAATCGAAGACTGTGATGGTTTGAGTTGGTATCTACGTCTCAGAGGGAGCTGTTGGTGGAGGATTATGGAGAGGGGTACTTGTGTGTGTAGAGAACTCTGCGGTGAGTATGCTTTGATATTCTTTCTTCTTGTAGGCGTGGCTGACGATTTCATTCGGATTTCTTCTTTTGAGACGTGGGAGCGAAGACCGCTGCCGCCATTTTATGTATCCTCAACTGGCTATGAGTAGATACATAACACTGTTTTTAAGGCGGCTATATTAAACTCGCTATTGGTTCCTTTCCTTTATTGGTTCACAATTTCTTCTATGGTTCTACACTAAGTCAATCACTTCCTGGTTCTATACCACAATGCACTGTATTATTTATTTGTACGTATCATCGGACCAACTCTGTCTCGAGCTGTCTGCATCCCGTTAAAAAGGCCGGAAATTAGGATTCAGCATTTTTGGAGGTCCCACGCTCGTATAAGCTTAAGAGTTTATGCGAGCAAGATTACAAATATTTCTTCTTATTACTATCTTGGGGTTACATTATATAATGTAGTCTAACATCTAAAATATATATATATCCAGGGGAGGTTCGTCAGTATACGTAATAATGTGTTTAGTACTGTGTGGTTACTTGAGTGATCGCGTGTGTTCGTGTGTGCGTGCGTATGTGTCGCCCGGCTGTGGTGGTGGTAGAAATTGTTTAGTCAGCAGGCGCCTTATCGTCGGGCAGGCGTGTTTGGTGGTAGTCTGGTGAGTGAGTGAGGGAATGAGTGGGTGATATGACTGGGCGATACTACTCGTCATATATATGAGGCGTATACAACACACACACACACACACACACACACACACACATACACACACACACACACACACACACACACACACACACACACACACACACACACATACACACATACACACACACACACACACACACACACACACACACATACACACATACACACACACACACACACATACATACATATATATAAATATATATATATATATATATATATATATATATAATGGCATACACATACACACACACACACACACACACACACACACACACACACACACACACACACACACACACACACACACACACACACACTCGATGGCGCAGTGCTAGCGATAGCGGCCGCCACTACGGTGGTCTGAGATCGAATCCCGCCCAGGGCTGAAATAATTTTAGTATTAGTGTATATATATATATATATATATATATATATATATATATACATATATATATATAATTATATGTATATATATGTATATATATATATATATATATATATATATATATATATATATATATAGTGCGTGTATAGTTCCACTTTACAAGGGAAAGGGGGACAAGTGTGAATGTAGTAGTTTCAGAGGGATTAGCTTGTTAAGTGTAGTTGGGAAGGCTTATGGGAGGATCTTGATTGAGAGGATTAGGAGAAGAACAGAGGGAGTAATTGGTGAGGAACAGTGTGGGTTTAGGACAGGTAGAGGTTGTGTAGATCAGATTTTTGTGGTAAGACAGATATGTGAGAAAGCTATAGGTAAGGGGAAGGATGTTTTCTGGGCCTTTATGGATCTGGAAAAGGCTTACGACAGGGTAGACAGAAAGGCACTGTGGGAGGTTATGCGGATTTACGGGATAGGATTAAAGCTTCTGGGAGCTGTCAAGAGTTTTTATGAGAGTAGTAGAGCTTGTGTCAGGATTGGAAATGGAGAGAGTGAGTGGTTTGAGGTAAAGGTGGGACTTCGTCAGGGATGCGTTATGTCACCCTGGCTGTTCAACTTATACATGAATGGGGTGGTGCGAGAGGTGAATGCAAGGGTAGTGGGTCAGGGATTGGAGATGGTTAAAGAAAATGGAGAAAAGTGGGAGGTGAGCCAGCTTTTGTTTGCGGACGACACTGCGCTTGTGGCAGGATAGGAGGAGGGATTGAGGAAGCTGGTGACAGAGTTTGGGAGAGTGTGTGATAGAAGAAAGCTGAAGATAAATGTGGGTAAAAGTAAGGTGATGAGATGTACAAGGGGTGAAAGTGGCAGTAATCTGGAAGTGAGCATTAAGGGAGAGCAACTGGAGGAAGTGGATAGTTTTAGATATTTGGGTGCAAATGTGGCAGGAAAGGGTGGAGTGAAGGTAGAGGTAGAATGTAGATTGAGAGAAGCGAGTAAATGCCTTGGTGGTTTAAAAAGTGTAATGAGGAATAGGAATTTGGGAATGGATGCTAAGAGGAGACTGTATGAAGGAGTGATTGTGCCAACAGCACTGTATGGAGCAGAAACATGGAACATGAGAGAGGAAGAGAGAAGGAACTTGAATGTGTTTGAGATGAAGTGTCTGAGAAGTATGATGGGGATTACTAGGCTAGATAGAGTGAGAAATGAGGAAGTGAGGAGGAGAATAGGGGTGGAAAGGGAGCTGGGAGATAGGGTGGATGAAAGAGTATTAGGATGGTTTGGACACATGGAAAGAATGAGTGAAGAAACACTAGTAAAGGAGGTATGGAAGGCAGATGTGGAGGGAGTGAACATGAGGGGACGTCCTAGGATGAGATGGATGGATGGGGTGAAGGGGGCTTTGGGGAAGAGGGGAATGTCGGTTCAGGAAGGACGGGAGAGGACAGAAGACAGGGGTGAATGGAGAATGGTTGTATATGGAAAATGTTGTGATGCATGAGGTGGATTGGACGGGGGAATGGGGGTGAGGTAGTGTGTGTGAGCAAAAATTTTGACGCAGCCCGAAGGGATTTCTCCCCGTTCTCTCCTTTATATGGGGGGACGGAGAGGGGGGGTCGTCGATTTAATGAAGCGGCCTTGCTGTGGATGTGCTGTGTCTTGCGACACTGCTTCTGACCCAGGGCAGTGGACAGGGTGCAGGGATGACCCGTCATCTAGGAGGTGCTAAGATGGGAGGGAGGGTGGAGTGGTGTGGAGTGTTTTCGGGGATGAAATGGGTGGGAGTGTTTTTGTGCCTTGTCCTTTTTGGCTACCCCCCTTGTAAGGGGGAGGGAAGCCTTGGTATATGTATGTATATATGTATATATATCAAATCAAGTAACGTAGATGTCGTAACACATGAGTAAAAATAAAATTTAAACCCACTCTCGGAGAAAGATAAGCTGAGATACAGGGTAAATGGTATATTTCAACCACTAGCTGTGGTCCTCTTCAGATGTATCTGCTGAAGAGGACCACAGCTAGTGGTCGAAATATACGGTTTACTCTATATCTCAGCTTAACTTTCTCCGAGAGTGGGTCTTAGTTTTACACACACACACACACACACACACACACACACACACACACACACACACACACACACACACACACACACACACACACACACACACACACACACACACACACACACACACACACACACACACACACACACACACACACACACACACACACTCACACACACGCACGCACACACACACACACACACACACACACACACACATATATATATATATATATATATATATATATATATATATATATATATGTGTGTGTGTGTGTGTGTGTGTGTGTGTATGTGTGTATATACATATATATATATATATATATATATATATATATACATATGTGTGTGTGTGTGTGTGTGTGTGACCCCATCACTTTCAGTTCCCGAATCTCAATAATTTCTGGTGTAATTCTGTTTATTGTTCCCATACATTGTTTGTTTTTTCGTTCACTTTCCTTCACCAAATCTTCTGTAACAAGTTATCAATATTTCTCGATGGGGTGAATTAATCATTATCTAAATTTTCTTGATTTTCTTCTTCACTAATTCTCTACAACCTTATTGTCTTAGGTACACCAGAGGACCCTCGCCTGGGATCCCTAATCCACTTACTAAGCCACCTCTGTTCCGACGTCACCACTAAATTCATCTAATAATCTTGATTGTTACAAATAAGTCCCTCCCCTAAGGGCGTGACTTTTCTCCCATGTACCAACAATTTACAAAGGATTACAAAGGCGGAGCATGCCAACAGGAGACCTTTTGGTCCATATCTAGGTCGGATGCGAAAAAATCATAATAATAATTAAATAATAACTAAAAACTATAATAATATAAATAACAAATAAAATACATGAATAAATACATAGGTATAGTTAAATAATAAGCAAACAGGTAAATAGTAAATAATGATAAATTGACATATAACTAATAATTAATGAAAATCAAACAGACAAATGATAACAAAACAAAAACAAATAATATAAAATAAATTATAATCATTACAGCATCTTGCTTAGGTGTTTATCTAAATGATTATTAAAGCTTCGAACTGAACTACATTGCACTACCTGTGCAGGAAGTTTATTCCATTCGTTAACTACACGGTTGGCAAAGTTGTTTCTACCTACTTCCAAATTGAATCTATTTCCGGGCAGTTTGAGACCATTGTTTCTTGTCTGATTCTCATTCAGTGAGAAAATTTTGTCACTTTTGATGTTGTCAATTCCCTTTAGAATCTTAAAGACCTGTATCAAGTCACCTCTGAGTCTACGCTTTTTTAGGGAAAACAGATTCATATGTTTTAGTCGATTTTCGTATGATTTATTTTTGATATTTGGAATCAGTTTTGTGGCTCGCCGTTGTACTTTTTCCAGTCTGCCAATGTCTTTAATGAGATTCGGTGACCATACGGAAACCGCATATTCCAAATGTGGACGAACTAACGATTTATATAGCTTGTTAATGAGTGATGGACTTTTGAAATCAAAAGATCGCGCAATCAGTCCTATAATCTTATTTGCTTTCTCAGAGGCTGAAATACACTGCTTAGATGATTTGAGGTCGTTACTGATAATTACGCCGAGATCTTTTTCACTATCCACTTTTGTTAACGAATTTCCAAATAACTTGTAATCGTACTTCCTGTTATTTTTACCTATGTGCATTATCTTGCATTTACTTGTGTTAAATTTCATTACCCATTTTTCAGACTATTGCTGTAATTTATCTAAATCTTCTTGAATATCTAATTGGTTTAAGTGATCATTTGCCATTCCGCACAGTTTTGTATCATCAGCAAATTTGGAAACAGTAGATTTTAGTCCATGGTCTATATCATTTATATATACTATGAATAGAAGTGGCCCAAGAACGGAACCCTGAGGAACTCCACTTATAACATTTTTCCATCTAGAAGTTTTTCCATTTAAAACAACTCTCCTTTTTCGATCATTCAACTAATTACTAGTCCAACCTAATAGGCTACCACTTATTCCGTGTAAAGCTAATTTAGTAAGTAGCCTTTCGTGTGGGACGGTATCAAAAGCTTTTGCAAAGTCTAGATATATTAAATCTATATTGTTTCTTTTGTCATACTTCGAGATAACTGTGTTGTAGAATTCGAATAAGTTAGTCACGTAAGAACATTTCCGTCTGAAACCATGTTGGCTATCATTTATCAAACGGTTACTTTCTAAATGATGTTCGATAGCATCTCTGATGATAGTTTCCATTATTTTTCCTACGATTGAAGTCAAACTTATAGGCCTATAGTTATTTGGCTTCTTTTTGTCACCCTTTTTGAATATTGGAGTAACGTTAGCTAGCTTCCATTCTCTTGGGACATCTCCGGATGTGATGGATTTCTTGAAAATAATTTCTAATGTAACAACAATCTCATTTTTCATTTCCTTTAAGATTCTTGGATGCCAACCGCCAGGCCCTGGTGTTTTATTAACTTTGAGTTTATCTATACTCCTTTTAATGTTTTCTTTTGTTATATTTACCGAAGTGAGTAAGTTTACCCTAGACTTTTCACAGGCTACAGTTTGGAGTTGACTTTGAGGTGTTTCGTTTACGAATACCGATCTAAAATAATTGTTTAAGATATTACACATTCCTTCATTTGAATATTCAAGTTGACCGTCAGCAGATAATAGTGGACCAATGTGATTCCTAACAACCCTTTTATCTCTAATTTAACTATAGAATTCTTTGGGATTCTCTTTGGATTTATCAGCGATGTTCATTTCGTATTGTCGTTTTCTTTTTCTTATTGTCTTTTTTAAATCTCTCTGTATTGATACATAACTTTCATAGTCATTAGATGCACTTACATTTCTTATAAGCCTGTCTTTTTTAAGCAATAGTTTTTTCAGTTTCTTTGTCGAGCCACTTTGGGCGAGCCTGATTTGGGGGACGTCTGTCCTTAAAAGGAATGTAAGTTTGAATCATCTTAGTGAGCGTATTTTGAAATATTTCCCACTTCTGATCTACAGGTCTTTCGTTTAATTTTGCCTCCCAATCTGTAAGCTGAAGCTCCTGACGTAGTCCTATGAACTGAGCTTTACTGAAATCGGGTATTTTAGAAACACAAGTATCTATTCTAATTTTTTTTAGGAGTTTGAATCTAACTAAGTTGTGATCGCTATTTGCAACAGATTCACCGACTTCTACATCAGTTACCATGCTTTCGCGGCTAGTGATCAATAGATCGAGTAAGTTTCCATATCTTGTGGGGGGTTTTATATGTTGAATTAAGTAATTGTCACCAACAAAATCAATCAAGCGACTACCTATATGGCCATGTTCAAGGGTCATCCAATCAATGTCAGTAAAATTGAAATCACCCATTATCAATAAATCCCGGGTGCAGAAGCTAGACAGTTCTTGAAATAACAGTTTGTCGTCTGCTAATGATAATGTCTTTGGCCTATATATTACACCTATATTCATTTTTTGTCCATTTGTTTGGGTTAACTCAACCCACAAACTATCATATGCATCCTATTTCACTTTCTCTAAAACACAAGCATGAACATTGTTTTTAACGTAAAACAGAACACCCCCACCTTTCTTGTGGTTTCTATCCTGATGAAAGTGTTTAAATCCCGCAATATTAAATTCAGCTTCGAACTCTGTACCATTTAACCATGTCTCAGTTATTCCTATCATATCGAGATTTTCGCTTTTGACATACGCCTGTATTTCTTGAAATTTGTTCCTAATACTACGAGCATTAAAGTACATGGTTTTAAGAAACTCGTGATTATTTCTTTTTGACACATTTTGAGTTTCAATATCATGTCTTACATTATCATTTTGTTTTTTATTTATACCTTGCTCTATATTATTATTTGGTCCTTCATTGACATTTAATGCCTCATTAACATTTCTTCCATCAAAGTTAACATTTCCCCCATTACGGACATCTGGACGATCACGGTCATCCGATCTCTTTTGTACATTTTGTCCCCCTACGTCACCGTGATTCACGCCGGTCTCCCGTCGTTCATTGACATTATGTCCGGGATCCCTTCCTAAAATTATATTTTGTCCTCCAGTGATACTATATCCTACCGTGATATTTTTTCCTCCACTATAATACATCCCATCGTGATCTTTTGTCTTCCACTGTCATTACATCCAATCATGATATTTTGGCCTTCATTGACATTCTGTCCGGTATCCCTTCCTAAAATTATACTTTTTCCTCCACTAACATTATATCCTACCGTGATATTTTCTCCTCAATTATCATTACATCCTATCGTGATATTTTGTCCTCCACTATCATTACTTCCTATCGTGATCTTTTGTTCTCCACTGTCATTACATCCCATTGCGACATTTTGTCCTGTGACATTACATCCTAATGTAACATTTCGTCCTCTACCGACATTATATACTAAAATTATATTTTGTCCTATACTGGCACATTGTTCTACATTAATGCTATACTCTACACTGTTTTCCCATTTACATTCTATTTCCCCTTCCCTTTGGGCTTCTACCCTAAAAAAGGAGCTAGTTCATTACAAAATCCCACAATGAGGTTTGTAAGAACATCTTCGCCTCTGCGGGTAAGGTGGATCCCATCAGAAGCGTAAAGGTCATGGTGCGTAGAAAAGAGATACCAAGGATCAAGAAAGTGGTATCACAATTGTGTGCACAACTGCGATATCCTATCATTGATCCCTATGGCTCTACTGTCCCAACACAAGCCTGCGTAGATCCTCGGGAGGATCCCACAGACTACGTGACAGCTCCCACGTTCCTTCATTTCCTGAAGGAGGACCTTGTAATTCCGAACAAGTTCCTCTGATCTCACCCTACCTACACCATTACTTCCCGTATGAAGAATCGTAACCGTGTTCTTCCGCTTTTGCTCCCTGATGGACTGGGTACAATTGGCAATCCCACGGTCCGGTTGACATACAAGCTTGCAACGTCGCTTAGTCTTCCGATGCAGGATGTCGTTATAGCCTCGCACCATGGAGTCCCCCACCACCAAGAACTCCTGGTTTTCAGCCACTTCATCCTCCAGTAGAGCAAAACGATTGGCTAGAGCCAGCGGTTGCTCCACAGGGCACACGTCTACCGAATAAACGGGACCCCACGGAGCGCCACTCGCTCACGGCAGTGACAGTAGGGGAAGAAGTGGAACGCTCTTTGGGTTGTGGGGAGGGTTCACTCTTCTCACGGAGCGCACTCCTGAGAAGACGAATTTCCTCCTCACACATCCTGAGACGGACCTCTAGGTTCACGCAACCTTCACAAGCCATTTCGCTCCTCCTTTAGCATTAAAAACGGAAGAAAAAAACTGTCTCTAATAAACTAAATACGCGAAGCTTACTCCTTACCTTATACTATTTCTCCTATCTTTGGAGTACAGTAACAGAAAACTGTTTTGAATTTGAATAGAACACTGCACTTTATCTTATATCTGTAACTGTATAGCGCTATACGTATACAATTACAAAAACACAACACAATCACTTAACACTATTCGGAGATACAGATTTCACAGGTATTCGCTAGCTGGTGTCTGTGCAGAAAAACGAGCTCTCTAGGTGAGGTCACGAGCAGACTGACTGAGCTGAGGTCACGAGCAGACGAGCTGAGGTCACGAGCGAAGCCGAGGTCACGAGTGGTAGAAAATAACCTGTCACCTACCAGAGATGTTAGGATTATAGGAGAGGCACACGGAATGCTACAGAATATTTAAGTGACTTTTTACTATATGGATGAAGAGATTATAAAAAAGAATTCATAGAAACCTTGATCCGTGCAAGACTAACATATGTTTCAAATGTATGCTTCCCTCACAGAGTGAAGGGTATAAGTAAGCTCGAGAGAATACAAAGACCAACAACCAAACGGATTCACAGCTTAGCAAGTAAAATATATTAAGAGTAACTAAAGACTCTGGGTATATGGATAAAAAAGAAAGAGGTGATATAATTACATAATTCAGGTAAATTTTTATGCACATATGGCACACATTTATTCTCGTTTGTGTATTCGTTTGCCTGTATTTCTGTACTTTTGTTCTCTGAATTTCTCAGACAAACAATAGCTCCGATTCGAAAACATACAAATATACAATGACATTTCAATACATCTAGTTGCAGAGATTCCTAAGCCTTACCCTTGTTCTCCTGATGGTTGGTGCCTCGTGGGCTGCCTTGAGTCATGATGGCTTCGGTGGTGGACATGGAGGAGGACACGGACATGGTGGGTATGGTGGTGGCCATACGGTGTATATGGACCCGCCGTGTCCCACGTTCAATTTAACCTTGGAAAAGGCCACGGCCACGATAGCTATGGAGGTCATGGCCATGGTGGTTTCAGGGGCTACGGACACAGTGGCCATGGAAGCAGTTACGGACACGGTGGTTACGGGGCCCATGGACATGGGAGCGGCCATGTATATGGAGGTTACGGTGGCTACGGACACTGAGACTACGATGCCGAATCCCATACAGGTTTCCCAGGAATCTCCATCGAAATAATCAACATATTTTTGTCATATTTTGTATTTCGAAAAATAAATAAATAGATAAGATAAAAAAAATCTAACAGCATATGTTTTGCCTTGAGTTTCACTAAGTGGAAAATCCATAGCCACAGTGGCCGGCAGATGTTCTTGGAAATCTCACTTAATTCTCTGGAGAGAAACTTTCGATTTTTGTCTTTTGTATAACTGTGGGACTGTAGGGGTTAAGAAGACTCTGAAATGGGTTGCTAGTGGCCTGAAATGTACAGAATTAACCCTACTATTGTTCAGAAATTCACATAGGTTACAATACTATGGGTACGGGCTTAAATGGATTTGATACAAAGTCTAGGAGATCGGGGATTTCTGATATATATCAGCAGTGAATGATACTTTTGGTTAGTAGAAGTAATACCTCTCATGAACAAGGAGCCCAAGACTTTCACTGATATTTTGGTAGAGGAAATAGCCTTCAGACATGGGTCTCGATTATATACGAGGGGCAATAGGAGGAAACTTAATTTGGCCCAAATGAAAGAGTTTGATATACTTTTGAATGTAGAGCACCAATTCACCACCATCCATTTGTCATTTAGTAATGGTCTAGTAGAGAAAGCCAATTGCAAGGTGTCCCGTTTTAGGCCTGTGTTGAGGATCACATGCTGGACTGCCCCAAGATGCTTCCGTTTGTTCGGTTTGCATCTAACACCATGGTGAGCAGTACTACCCACGATACGATCCACTTTCTCTTAGACTACGTAGGTGTTGATTTTCCTCCAAAGAAATGGCATATCCGAAACTGGAGTCTACTTGGAAATCTGCAGAGTTACCGCAAGGAAATGATTAAGCAGAAGAGTGCAGCTTTCCGTAGACTTTACAAAGAAAAGAAATCCATCCTTATTTCGCCGGTCCTTGCCGTGTGTTAGAACAAGAATCCGAAGTAGAGTACGTAGTAAGAATCTTTTGCGCTAGGAAACGGACACAGGAGCGTGCCAGCCGGCTCAGGGTAATCGTGAATGAAACGACATCTTGGAAAACAGGACATTTTAGATACGTGGTACCACTTGGAACCAAAGAGCAGAAGAAAGAAATACCAGGCAAATAGAGTCAGAGATTATGTGTATCAGCATCCCCTTCTCGTAGTATTGAAGACTATATTAGTTATAAATGAAGAATCTCGGGTAACAGGTGATTCGGAGGGAGACAGCAAGCTAGGGAGCGTTAACGAGACAGATCAGGTGGATAGACAGGAACACTCAAACCACTTGGTCACCTTAGACTTCGTTAGGGAGGGTGAAAATGAGAAGTTTGTTACTAGGCTTCAAGGTAGATATGACTTAACATTTAAGCTAATGGTTTCATACTCTCATGTGATGAATTAGTTCCATCAGTTATTTCCAACCTTACTCCCTTGGGAATAAGTCCACCACACCAGTGACTTACCGAGTCCTCACGCATATATAGTATATAATATGGACAGGTTCATGAGAACTTTATATCTAATCTGGAATAGTTTCCATCTTGTTTGTTGCCAAAAAAAAAATGTTCTAATTGTTCTTGATACACTAAAGGCCACATGCAGTATTAAGACATAAAAAGTGTCAGTGTTGTATCCCAATAAAGGGTTAGATTTAAATGAACAATTGCAATAAAATTTTGAGCTATGCCCCCTGAATATGTACATTGTAAAGAACAGTGGAGAGTTGTGTGGCCAGGGCGTGAATGGTCCGGTTTTTTTTTCCAACTCATGACATCGACATCTGTAATGCGGCTGCATTTCTATCGCGAACGGAACGAAATCCACAGTGACCAGTGAAGGAATATCATGCCTGCCCTCCATCTGAGGGCCTATAATGAAAAGAACTTACCCCCTTGGTCTTGATATCACTTGCAACGGGGAATCAGTGCAATAAATTTTGTTTGTACTTGCTACGTGCTTAGTTAGATTTTTATTTGTTCCCTATATTTCCTATTAACCTGATCACTTTGCGTATTTCGTATTTAAATATTTCGCACTTTCTTTTTATATAAAATACAAACACATTTACCCCCACCCCCACCCACACACGTACACACACACACACACACACACACACACACACACACACACACACACACACACACACACACGCACACACACACACACACACACACACACACACACACGCACGCACGCACACACACACACACACACACACACACACACACACACACACACACACACACACACACACACACACACACACACACACACACACACACACACACACACACTACTCGGTGGCATAGTTGGTAGAGTTACCGGCCGCCACTACGGCGGTCCGGGTTCAAATCACGCCCAGGGCTGAAAAAAAATCAGTATCGCTGCGCTGTGAGTCATTACTACAACTTTCGTGGGCGGGGAGTTGGGTGTGTGTGCGCTTGTAAGGTCACAGCATTACCCATAGATCGGTCATATATGAGCATTGAGCCCTCTTCCGGGAGGGAAATAGCTGTTCATCACGAGCCCAATACGTGATCCAAGACCATGGTGAATCACACACACACACGCGGGCAGTCGGTAGAGTTTCTGGCCGCCACTACGGCGGTCCGGATTCGAATCTCGCCCAGGTCTGAAATAATTTTTAATATCGTTGCGCTACAAGTCGTTACTACAATTCTCGTAGGCGTGGAGTTGGGAGTGTGTGCGTGTAAGGTTACAGCATTACCCATAGATCGGTCATATATGAGCTCTGAGCTCTCTTCCGGGAGGGTAATAGCTGTCGATCAAGGGTCCATTATTTTATCCAAAACCATGGTGAATCACACAGAAACAACCAACGATCCGAAAAGATTGATAATTTCACCCAATTCGACATTAGTATTTTCTAAAAACGCATTGATGTTCATCTCGCCCTCCTAGAAAAAAGAAATGGTAATAGTAATAATAGTAATAGATGAATATATAAGTAAAAAAAATCCTTGTGAATACACATTGGAGACATTTATTTTTTATTTTTGCCCAAGCTGAAGCTTCCCCACAGTAAAAAACAACTGACTTACATCCTATTTCTCTCCAGTCTCACAAACTATGTCCAGTCCCCCGCACATCACCCTCGCATTCACTTCCCGTACCACCCCATCCATGTACATGTTTCACAACCATGGTGACATAAGACAACCCTATTGCAGCCCTACCTTCACCTCAACCCATTCACTCTCACTATATTCCCAACCTGAACACAAGATCTACTACTCATATAGAATATGTTGACTGTCCTAAACAACTTTTCCCCTGTGCCTTACATGTGCAACGCCTATCATAATATCTTCCTGGTGACCCAATCATAAGCCTTCTCCAGATCCTTAAAAGACCCTAAAATACATTGATGTTCTGCAAAATATTTCGCGCATATCTACATTAACACAAAAGTATGATTCACGAAACCTCTAACATTACTATGTCCACTTTGTTCTTCTGCAACTACTCCCTCTGTTCATCTCTTAAAATTTTCAGTTAACATCCTTTTGTTGGCCTTCCCAACTAAATCAATAAACATCCCTCTGAAAAAGCTGCATCCATAATAGCCCTTTTACTTTTGCAAAGAGGATCTATGCAAGCACACCTCCAGTCCTGTGACACATTTCCTTCTCATAGGCAAACGTTAA
>NW_027467720.1:887500-900000 GCF_046742065.1 Oratosquilla oratoria | reverse complement strand
CCCTGTCAGTTGTGGTGTCTCCTCGCAAAGTTTCTCCATTGGGTTCGATCTCTGTACCTCTCCTCTTCATCTTCTATAGTCTCCATTGTCTCTCCTCTCGTTTCTATTGCTTCCCCGATTCCATCCTTCCATCTTTTCCCGGGTCTCCCTCTTGTCCTTGTCCCTCTCGTTCCCCAGAGGTAATACCTTAGAGGGTACCTTTCTATGTCCATCCTCATCACGTGTCCATACCATCTCAATTGACTTCTCTCCACAAATGTTAATATTGGTTCCACACCAAGCTCCTCCTGGACATCAACATTTCTCCTCCGGTCTCTCCTTGTTATTCCCTTAATGAGGCGTAGGAATCGCATTTCTGCCGCTTGAATCTTACTCTTTAATTTAGCTGTCAACGTCCATATTTCTGGTTCATAAGTTAACAAAGGCCTTAGTATAATTTTGTAAATCAAGACTTTAACCCTGGTTGGTATATTTTTTTATCCTTTATCAGTGGGTACAAGAGTCTTAGACTTTTAGTGTAGTTGCCAATTCTGTTGTTTATTTCTGTTCCCATGTCACATTTTTCATTGACGTTTATTCCTAAATACTTGAAATTTTCTACTAAAGCTAATGGGACCCCTTCAATTTTAATTTCTATTTCCATATCGTATCTTTCTCTCGAAACCACCACGATTTCTGTCTTATTCTTGTTTTAGATTTCATTCCAATTGTCAACCACTCTCTGGAGTGCAATAGGGGTATTTTCTATGAGTGCAATATCATTGGCAAAAAGGAAAACAAAGATAAAATGTGAAGGAGCGTGACAGAAAATTTTGAAAGCGATGAAAAGATTTTTGGAAGGAAGTTGAGAGAGGAAGGAGAGGGGAGTCAAGTAGAGAAGAAAAGCAAAATATGCAGATGGAAATATCTTAACGGAAGAGGAGGTGGTAAGGGGAAGATGGGCAAAATATTTTAGAGATGTTGAATGTGAAGGAGGATATAGTACAGGCAAATTAGATGAAAAAAGGCCAAATAGGGGGAAAAATAATACGGTTTTTATATTTGGTAGAAAGACTCCTCAAGGATCACAAAACTAAGATCTAAAGAGTTCCCCTCCGTCAGATGGGTGCAACCCCCTTTTTTAGGGGGTAACCCCCCCCCCCTCGGAGGGTACTTTTCCCCATATGTACTGTTTTTTCTCCAAAGAGGTACATCGTAGGGATAAAAGATATAGGGATCAAAAACATGAAAAATTAAATTTTGCACAAGTTTATTTCAATGTCTTTTTGCTCTAAATATTATAGTTTTTGCGCAAATAAGCCCGAAAGTAGGAGACGCATTTTCGCCGATATGTAAAAAAATGCATTTCGCCCTTACATTTTGTTCAATAACTGTTAAACTACTAATTTCTCGTCAAAATACAACATAGATGATATTGTTGAGTGAGGATTTTTCATTCATATGGTATCCTTGTTTTCTTCTATATTATTATTATCTTTTTTTCAGAATCAAACTGGAAAGTAGAAGACCCGTTTTACCGTAAATAAAAGCAAAAAAAATCCATGCCACAGTCAAACGAATAAATTCTTGTGAAAATCGCATGTAAATGTAATTGGGGTATATTTTTGTAAGGATACCTTTTAGTATTGATGTATAGGAACATAGCATGTATTGTAGACTCATTTCCACACCACCCATGAGGTAGTGTTTCTGGCGCGTTTTTCTTTTTCCGAGTGGTATCCCCTGTAGGCCTAATCCACTCTTGTATTTTCTTCTACAGTTGGCATAATCCCTCCTTCATAGTATATTTTCTTACTACAGGAAAACGTCTTCGTCGTCTGATGCCAGGTCGTCAGTAGCATGCATGACATGTGAAGAAATAATGCATGCCTGACCATTGCATATGGAACACATTGCAGAACAGCTCAACCCGACTCAAACACAAAATGAAGCTTCCAGTTTCCCATGCGCTCTGCCTCAATGAAATGCAATGCAACATTCACAAGGTCAAAATATTGTAGCCACAACTGAGCTGTCTTTCCTTTTTTCAAAATATTAGACATGTGATCATTCAAATTTACTTGGATTCTTTTTAGAACATTATCACTTTCATCTGCACTGAATGATGGAGGATGGATCTTGAATGATGAAAAAAATTGTTCTACACGCTGTCTGTCACTATCGTCAATAGCAACTTCTTGAAGTATGAGTTTTGCCAGGCACAGTATGTCAGCATGTGATATCTAATAGCTCGAGCATATGCATGCCCTGACAACATGTGTAGCACTGATGAAGAACCATAAACAGTTGACCATAGTTCTGAAATCCCACTGCCCTCCATTATGTATCCAATGGACCCAAGATGAGACATAAGGAGATGGAATACCCCAGACTTACAATTACCTTGCTAAGTTCACCATCTGGACTTGAGGACACTATATCCTTGGCTTTGATGTAGAGTGGCTGGTCAAAAGTTACAAAGCATGTTACTTGCATTGATTTTTTTGTTTCCTCGGCAGCATAGTTTAAAGCACTTAGCACTGTACTGTACTCAGTTGGTGGTAGGCTAATGAAAGGCAGTGCAAGAATTTTTGACTGATCATAAGAATGACTTTGTGTTATACCCTCCATGAAACCTTGCCATGATGGGAAGGAAGGTGTTTGGAGAGATTTTCCATACATCCACAAAACATCCTTTGGTACTGGGGTTGAAACACACTGTACAGCTTCACTGTTAGACACAATTTCCAGTTCTAAGGCATTCAAACCTTCTTTTTGTTTGCCTCCATACTTTTTTATTTGAATTTGTCCAGCTACAGCGATCTTATTAGAGGATGGAATACTTCGCAATTTATCAATTTCCTGACTTCTTACAGTTCTTGATGGAGTTACGCACTTTATTCCACCCATTGAGTGAAACGTTCCCTTGCCAGTCAAGGTCTGAATGTTAAAGTCTGTATTATCAAATACATACTGACAAAATGAATCTCCTTCCACATCTGGTTTTCAAGAAGTTGTAGCAGATGACTCAAACAGCGTGACATCATTATAGGCAGAACAAAATCCAAAGTTTGATACCGTGTTGACAATGGTTCTAGAGCCAGTTTTCCGAAATAAAAATACAGCTAAACCAAGCAATAAGCAGGACTAAGATGATCGTGGACGAGTTGCAGTAATTATTGCATGGGCAATTGCTGTACACTTCTTTTCTAGTTTCTCCTTTTCACTCTTTTTTGTCTTTTTGAATAACTAGTTCTAAAAAGGCACGCAGTGTCTCAGGCACTACATCGTTTGCATTCTTCATAAAGTCTGTAGCATCTGGATAATTTGTGATATTGTAAGGACTTGTTCTAATATCCTCACGAATTACTGTTGCTGCAGTTTTTACAATTCTTAATCTTTCATCCTTCTCACTTTTCTCTCTGTGTACCAGGTATTGATCAATTGTAGTCCAGAACCACGGAAACAAACTACTGTTGGTCTTTTCTTCATTTGACAGAACATAACTCTATCTCCATATGTGTTCATTAACCTATTTTACAATGTTTTCTCTGTTACAGATGAACTTTCTGGCATATTTTCTTCAAGATTTCTCAATAAATCATGTAAAGTAAATTGACATTCCTCTGAATCATCAATGTACCTACACAATTTTTCAAAAGCACTGTCAATGTGTTCATCCATTGGACGTCTTCTTTTTAAAGATGATGATGTCGTGCAAAAAAAAACTTTGTGTAGCACGCTTCATGATAACGTGCTTCATCAGCAACAAGACATAGGACACTGTTAACTTGTTTGAATATTTTCTCACCCCATTCATCTTGTCTCTGTTTAGCAAAGTCTGAAATTTTCTGTTTCAAATGCAAAACTCTAACTTCCCAAATTGTTTTGCGTTTGTCCACATTCTTTTTCTTTTCTGATGCAACATCACATATATCACCACAGAACAATCACTTGCTTTTGAAATAAAAAAAATTCTTCTGATCTCATGGTCTGCTGTATTTCTTGTGAATTTTCTCTTTTCTTTTTTTTCATCTCTGGCTATATTCTTCTCTTTTATGTACTCACGCCTACATATTTTATGCACTTCAATAGTGTTAACTTTCCGTAGCATTTCGAAATGACCGTCATTTCGGATTTTACTAACACATCTTAAATTATGGATACCATCTTTCACTCTCTAAGTTTCACCTTCACTTAATGTCTTATGTCAGCAAAAACACATATCGTTTCTTGAAGCCACGGTTAATATTTAATTTAATTAAAAAATATATATATATCACACACATGTTAATCACTTATTGTGAGAGAAAAGCAAGGCATTATTTTATTTACATGTTTTTTTAATATGAATTTGCTAGTAAAGCTTATTATGTAAAAGAAATCGAGATATGGATTTCTATGGATTTACAGTTTCTTCTTTGTTAGTTTCTTTTGCGTCATTTTTTTAATAGTTAGAGCAAAACTAGGATACCAAATAAAAGAAAACTCTTCACTCTACAATGTCATTTATATTGCATTTTGACGAGAAATTAGTAGTTTAAGAGTTACTGAACAAAATGTAAGCGTAAAAAGCATTTTTTTTTTTTTTTTAGATTTTGGCGAAAATGCATCTTCTCCTTTTAGGCTCATTTGCGCAAAAACTATAATATTTAGAGCAAAAAGACATAGAGATGTATTTGTGCAAAATTCATTTCTATATATATATATTAGTACCTATACCTTTTATCCGTATGATGCACCCCTTTGGAGAAAAAACAGTAGATATGGGGAAAAGTACCCTCCAAAGGGGGGGGGGGGGCTTGCACCCATCTGACGGAAGGGAACTCTTTAGATCTTTGTATTGTGACCCTTGAGGAGTCTTTCTGCCAAATATAAAAAATATATATTATTTTTTCCCCTAAAAATGCTAATTTGCCTGGACTAATAAGGGATTGGTGGTAGTAGTGGGAGGCGCTAAGAAAATGACTGTGATGGGAGAGGAAAATGAAAGAGAAATAAGAAAATATGAGGTGCAAGTAACTCTGGAAATGATGAGAACAGGTAAAGCACCTGGGTTAGATGGGTGTCATGCGGAATGTCTGAAGAAGAGAGGTACAGTAATAATGGATTGGCTAATAAGGTTGTTTAGTGTGTGTCTAAGGGAAGGTAGATTGCTAGAGGACTGGAGAAGGGCCTGTATAGTTCCACTTTACAAGAAAGTAGTAGTTTTAGAAGGAACGGTGTGTTGAGTGTAGTTGGGAAGGCTTATGGGAAGGTTTTAATTGAAAGGATTAGGAGAGGAACAGAGGAAGTAGTTTGTGAGGAACAGTGAGTTTAGGAAAGGCAGGGGTTGCGTGGATCAGATTTTTGTAGTAAGACAGATATGCGAAAAAGTTTTAGCATAAGGTATGCTCATTTATCGGCCTTTATGGATTTGGAAAAGGCTTTTGATTGGGTAGACAGGAAGGCACTATGAAGGTTTTGTAGCTATATGGGGAAAGCTGTTAAGAGCAGTCAAGTTGTTGTTTTTTTTTTGTTTTTTTTTTTACAATAGTAGTAGAGCCTGTGTTAAGATGGGAAATGGAGAGAGGGAATGGTTTGAAGTAACGCTGGGACTGCGTCATGGATGTGTTATGTCACCATGGCTGTTTAATGTGTAAATAGGTGGGTTGGTGCCCAAGGTAAAGGCAAGAGTAATAGGCAGGGGACTAGAAATGGTTAAAAAAGTTAAAAAGTGGGAAGTAAGCCAGTTGTTGTTTGCTGACGACATTTCCCTTGCAGCATGATCAGAGGAAGGATTAAGGGAATTAGTGACGTAGTTCGGGAAGGTATGCGATGGGATAAAGTTGAAGTTAAATGTGGGTAAAAGTAAGGTGATCTAGTGTACGAGGGTAGAGGATGGCAATGAGTTGAAGGTAAGTCTTCGTGACCTCAACTAGAGAGCTCGTTTTCTGCAGAGACACCAGCTAGCGAATTCCTGTGAAATTTATATCTCCGAATAGTGACAAGTGATTGCGTTGTGTTTTTGTAATTGTATACGTATAGCGCTATACAGTTACAGATATAAGATAAAGTGTAGTGTTCTATTAATTTAGAATCAAAACAGTATTCTGTTACTGTACTCCAAAAGTAGGAGTAATAGTATAAGGTAAGCAGAGTAAGATACCGGTTTGGTTTCTTTTGTTGATTTATATTTTCTCTTTGCCCTTTGTATTTCCGAAGAAGGAGCGAAATGGCTTGTTAAGGTTGTGTGAACCTGGAGGACCGTCTCAGGATTTGTGAGGAGGAAATTCGTCTTCTCAGGAGTGCGCTCTGTGAGAAGAGTGAATCCTCCCTACAACCCAAAGAGCGTTCCACTTCTTCCCCTTCTGCCACTCCCGTGAGTGAGTGGCGCTCCATGGGGTCCCGTTTGTCGAGCCCGCGTTCGGCAAGCGGGTGCCCTGCGGAGCAACCGCTGGCTCTAGCCAATCGTTTTTCTTTGCTGGAGGATGAAGTGGCTGAAAATCAGGAGTTCTTGGTGGTGGGGGACTCCATGGTGCGAGGCTATAACGACATCCTGCAGCAAAAGACTAAACGACGTTGCAAGCTTGTATGTCAACCGGGCCGTGGGATAGCCGATTGTACCCAGACCATCAGGGAACAAAGACGGACCAACACGGTTATGATTGTTCATACGGGAAGTAACGATGTGGGTAGGGTGAGATCAGAGGAACTTGTTCGGAATTGCAAGGTCCTTCTTAAGGAGATGAAGGAACGTGGGAGCTGTCACGTAGTCTGTGGGATCCTCCCGAGGATCTACGCAGCCTCATGTTGGAACAGTAGAGCCATAGGGATCAATGAGAGGATATCACGATTGTGCACGGAACTGGGATACCACTTTCTTGATCCTTGGTATCTCTTTAGACGTCATTACCTTTATGCTTCTGATGGGATCCACCTTACCCGCAGAGGCAAAGATGTTCTTACAAACCTCATTGTGGAAGTTTGTAATGAACTAGTTCCTTTTTTGGGGTAGAAACCCAAAGGGAAGGGGAAATATAGTGTACTGGGGAAAGCAGAGTAGAGTATAGCAATAATGTAGAACAATATGCCAGTATAGGACAAAATATAATTTTAGGATATTGTGTCGGTAGAGGACGAAATGTTACATTAGGATGCAATGTCAAAGGACAAAATGTCACGATGGGATGTAATGACAGTGGAGGAAAAAAGATCACGATGGGATGTAATGATAGTTGAGGACAAAATATCACGATGGGATGTAATGATAGTGGAGGACAAAATATCACGGTAGAATATGATGTCAGTGGAGGACAAAATATAATTTTAGGGAGGGATGCCGGACAGAATGTCAATGAAGGACAAAATATCACGATGGGATGTAATGATAGTGGAGGACAACATATCATGGTAGGATATAATGTCACTGGAGGACAAAACATAATTTTAGGAAGGGATGCTGGAGAGAATGTCAATGAACGACGGGTGGCCAGTGTGAAACGCGGTGACGGAGGGGGACAAAGTGTACAAAAGAGATCGGATGACCGTGAGCGACCAGATGTTCGTGATGGGGGAAATGTTAATGAGGCATTGAACGTCATTGAAGGACCAAATATCAATATAGAGCAAGGTGTCAATAAAAAACAAAATTATAATGTAAGGCATGATATTGAAACTCAAAATGTGTCAAAAAGAAATGATCAGGCATTTTATAATACCATGTATTTTAATGCTCGTAGTATTAGGAACAAATTCCAAGAAATACAGGCATATGTCAAAAGCGAAAATTTCGATGTGATAGGAATAACCGAGACATGGTTAAATGGTAAAGAGTTTGAAGCTGAATTTAATATTGCGGGATTCAAACACTTTCATCAGGATAGAAACCACAAAAAGGTGGAGGTGTTTTGTTATACGTTATAAATAATGTCCATGCTTGTGTTTTAGAGAAAGTGAAACAGGATGCATATGATAGTTTGTGGGTAGAATTAATCCAAACAAATGGACAAAAACTGAATGTAGGTGTAATATATAGGCCAAAGACATTATCATTAGCAGACGGCAAACTGTTATTTCAAGAACTGTCTAGTTTCTGCAACCGGGGTTTATTGATAATGGGTGATTATAATTGTACTAATATTGATTGGATGACCCTTGAACATGACCATATAGGTAGTCGCTTGATTGATTTTCTCAGTGACAATTACTTAGTTCAGCATATGAAAGACCACAAGACATTGAAACTTACTCGATCTATTGATCACTAGTCGTGAAAGCATGATAATCGATGTAGAAGTCGGTGAAACTGTTGCAAATAGTGATCACAACTTAGTTAGATTCAAACTACTATTTTTTTTTTTTTTTTTTTTTTTAGAATAGATACTTGTCAGACTCACCCAAAATGGCTTGACAAAGAAACTGAAAAAGTATTGCTAAAGAGAGACAGGCTTATAAGAAATACAAGTGCTCGGGTGTATCTAATGACTATCAAAGTACAGAGAGATTTAATAAAGACAATAAAAAACGAGAACGACAATACGAAATGAATATCATATGATAAATCCAAAGAGAATCCCAAAGAATTCTAGTTACATTAGAGATAAAAAGGTTGTTAGGAATCACATTGGTCCACTATTATCTGCTGACGGTCAACTTGAATATTTAGATGAAGGAATGTGTGATATTTTAAACAATTATTTTAGCTCAGTATTCGTAGACGAAACACCTCAAAGTCAACTCCAAACTCAAACCTGTTGAAAGTCTAGGGTAAACTTACTACGGTAAATATAACAAAAGAAAAAATTAAAAGGTGTATAGAAAAACTCAAAGTTAATAAAACACCATTAGAATTTTTTTTTTTTTTTTTCAAGAAATCCATCATATCCGGAGATGTCCCAAGAGAATGGAAGCTAGCTAACGTTACTCCCATATTAAAAAAAGGTGATAAAAAGAAACCAAATAACTACAGGCCTATAAGTTTGACTTCAATCGTAGGAAGAATGATTGAAACTATCATCAGAGAAGCTATCGAACATCATTTAGAAAGTAACTGTTTGATAAATGACAGCCAGCATGGTTTCAGACGGAAACATTCTTGCGTGACTAACTTGCTCGAATTCTACAACACAATTATCTCGAAGTATGACAAAAGAAACAATGTAGATTTAATATATCTAGACTTTGCAAAAGCTTTTGATACCGTCCCCAACGAAAGACTACTTACTAAATTAGCTTCACATGGAATAAGTGGTAGCCTATTAAGTTTGACTAGTAATTGGTTGAATGTTCGAAAACAGTGAGTTGTTTTAAATGGAAAAACTTCTAGATGGAAAAATGTTGCAAGTGGAGATCCTCAGTTTTCCGTTCTTTGGCCACTTCCATTCATAGTATATATAAATGATATAGGCCACGAAGTAAAATCTATTATCTCCAAATTTGTTGATGATACATAACTGTGCAGAATGGCAAATGATCACTTACACCAATTAGATATTAAAAAATATTTAGATAAATTACAGCAATGGTCTGACAAGTAGCTAATAAAATTCAACACAAGTAATAATAACAGTAAGTTATTTGGAAATTCGTTAACAAAAGTGGATAGTGAAATGGATCTCGGCGTAATTATCAGTAACGATCTCAAGTCATCCAAGCAGTGTATTTCAGCCTTTGAGAAAGCAAATAAGATTTCAGGACTGATTGCACGATATTTTGACTTCAAAAGCCCATCACTCATTAACAAGCTAAACAAATCGTTAGTTCATCCACATTTGGAATATGCTGTTTCTGTATGGTCATCGAATCTCATTGATGTTATTAACAGATTAGAAAAAGTACAACGGCGAGCCACAAAACTGATTCCAAATATCAAAAATAAATCATACGAAAATCGACTAAAACATATGAATCTGTTTTCCTTAAAAAAGTGTAGACTCAGAGGTGACTTGCTACAGGTCTTTAAGATTCTAAAGGAAATTGACAACATCAAAAGTGACAAAATTTTCACATTGAATGAGAATCAGACAAGAAACTTTGGTCTCAAACTGTCCGGAAATATATCTAATTTGGAAGTGGGTAAAAACAACTTCGCCAACCGTGTAGTTAATGAACGGAATAAATTTCCTAAAGAGGCAGTGCAATGTAGTTCAGTTCGAAGTTTTAAAAATCATCTATATAAACACCTAAGATGCTGTAATGACTATAATTTATTTTATATTTTTGTTTATTTGTTTTGTTATCATTTTCTGTTTGTTTATTATTATTTGTTTGATTCTCATTTATTATTAGTTATATGTCAATGTATTATTATTTACTATTTACCTGTTTGTTTATTATTTAACTACCTATGCATTTATTTACGGGATTGAAAAGTGTTATGAGAAATAGGTATCTGGGAATAGATGCAAAGAGGAAATTGTATGAAGGGGTGATTTGGGCGTTGAGAAAGTGTGAATTCCTGTTGAGCAAGAAGAAGAAAAAGAGCAGGAGATAGAGATGAGTGTGGAGAGTGGTTGTGTACAGATGATACTGTTATGCAAGAAAGGGAGGGGCGGGGATGGGAAGGGTAATGGCTGCTTTCGTGTAAATGATGTTTTGACGCGGCCCAAAGGGATTTCTTCCCGTCTTCTCCTTTTCTGCCTGAGAGGATAGAGAGGAGGGTTGTCGACGATTGATTGAAGTAGCCTTCCTGTGAACATAAGATATCACCACTGCACAGGCCGGGAAACCCTTGAAGCTGTTGAACATTTAACAGTTTTCTTAGTAATTAAGTTAACGAGTTTGTACAAACTCTAGCTTAAATTGATATTATAATAAAGATTATGTTTAATATAACTAGATTCAATTGCCTTTTTTTTCTAACAAAGAATTATATGAAATAATTTTCTGTGAGTTATTCTAGTCTACTCAACTCCCTGTTCTCAATGTAATAAATCTTATATTGTCCAAACTGGCAAAGATGTTAAGACAAGGATGAACTAACACAAGTACAGTGTAAGAACTAACCTAGTTTCCAGTAGTGTTTTTGTCCATGTTAGGGACCATAATCATTCTATTGACTGGAATAAGTCCGACTGAATAACGATCACAAAGGTACGTGGAGGCACCCTAGTTCTAACCAATAGCACATGCTGGACAGCATCGTCGTGAGGCAACGTGATAGACAGCATGTGCTGACCACAAGCCATAGGTAGTGCTTATTGATGGATAGACCGCCTATTTGTGCGTATTCGGCCTCCTGTCAGAAGACGAAAAAAAAACTAACTAACTAACTGTACTGGTCTGAGGAGTGAAAAAAAACAGCATGAGCTAGAAGCTGCAGAAGCTGCGAGACTTGCTGACACTCCGCTTATGTAGATATGTAGTGTAAAAGACGGTTGGGGTCACTTCGCTTAAGACGTAACAGAGGAGTCGAGCACATTCTGGACTTCATCACGCGTAAAATCTAAGATTGGCTTGATAATAGCCTTGGAACATCTCAAGAAATTGTGGTAGGAGGAGCGGGTAGAAGCTCAGCGAAATCTGAGGAGTCTAGAAACTGAGTTGTGGCTAAGGAAAGTAGCAAAGATCCACAGGTTTGCAGACTCTGGCCTTTCATACATTATTTATGGCACCTTAAAGAAGATCTATGGCCCGGCAATTTAATCTCGTGTTTCAACTAGGTCAGGTGATAGTGACAGACTTACAGTAGGCAGGAGCACAATTGCTGTCTACTAAATACCAAGAAGCCCTGTGATTCTTCACAGCTTGACAGCATCGAAGACCTCCCAGAACTGCCTGATCTGAAATAAAGTCTGCAATCAACAATTTCAAAAATGTCAAATCACAGGGAGTTGATAGCATTCCAGAAGCCCAGAAGCATGGAGATAACGTACTGCATCAGTGCATCTACGAAGTAATTTGTGCAATATAGGTGATGAAAACATTCCACACTAGTGGAAGGATACAAAGATTGTATCAATCTACAAAAAGAAAGGGCATTGTGCAGTATGTGGCAACAGCTGGGATATCTCGTTCCTTACTGTTGCAGGGAAATTTCTAGTTAAAATCCTACTGTGTGAACGGAGCACAGTCAACAGTATTTATGTCGCGCTACATCTGCAAGAGAAAGACCGAGAGCAGCTTCGCAATCGAATAACGTCTATCGTGTGGAAAACCATAATTATCATAACGCCAAGACTTGTCAAACGCTTATTGTCAAGGTCCGTAATCCAAAGTCTCATGAGTTGCTAATACTGACATTCGCTCTGGTGAATTAAAACGTACAGCTTTTAGAGGGATAAGTTTATTGAGAGTAGTTTGAAAGGCATGTGGAGTGTTATTAATTTCAAGGATTAAGAGAGGAACAGAGGGAGTAAATTGTGAGGAACATTATGTCGGTTTAGGAAAGATTGTGTGTGGATTTTTTTTTTTTTTTTTTTTTTAAGGAACGCAAATATGCAAGAAACCCTTATTAAGAATAAGGATATTTTATTATTTTTAATTATTTAAAGAAGGGTAATGACAAACACGGAGCTATTGCAAACATAAGTGGGAGAGCT
>NW_027467720.1:880000-882500 GCF_046742065.1 Oratosquilla oratoria | reverse complement strand
TATATATACATATATGTGTATATATATATATATGTATATATATATGCATATATATATGTAAATATATATATATATATGTGTATATATATATATATATATATATATATATATATATGATTATGGAGAACATAAACACAGGGGAAGGGAAGTAACCCTAAATACTCCCACGTTTCGTTAGCGTAGAACTTCTTCAGAGAGTGTACGGAAAATTGTGATTGAAGCTTATGTACTAAACTCAGTTATCTTACTGGATACTTGGGAAAGGTATTTTTTTCTGGCGTGTTCTAGAATTAAAATACTAGTTTGTTTTGCTAAATTGATAAATGCTCCTCGATGGTGCGATGAATTCTCAGTTGAAACATATATTGATTCTACAGTTCTTCTGGTGAATTTATTAAAACCTTATGCAGCACTTCATGTAAATGATCAAATTTTTCCGCATGAACTACAAAAGAATTAGATGTCCTATGTGCTTTAATGTCGTTTTTATATTCATAAATTCTTTTCTCTAATCCCCTTGATTCACCAAACCATCGAGGAGGATTCATCAATTTAGCAAAACAAACTATTATTTTAATTCTAGAACACGCCAGAAAAAACGACCTTTCCCAAGTATCCAACAAGACAACTGAGTTTAGTGCACAAGCGTCAATCACAGTTTTCCGCACTCTCTCTGAAGAAGTTCTACGCGAACGAACCGTAGGAGTGTTTAGGGTTCCGTCCCTTCCCCTGTGTTTATGTTTTCCATCATCCAAATCATTTGTCTAAAAAAATTGTCAATACACACACACACACACATATATATGTATATATATATATATATATATGTATATATATATATATGTATGTATGTATGTATGTATGTATGTATCTATGTATGTATGTATGTATGTATGTATATGAAAATTAACTCCACCGCAAGGACTCCAACCTCTGCCTTAGCGACTGCTTATTATGAAGCAGACACGATAGCCATTGAACCATGGCAGGTCATACAAAAGGAACGACTTGGATTACGACCTGGTAGTTTCCCGAGGGTACTAGGCCTAGCTCAGTCTCTATTCTAATTTCACCGAGTCTTTATTATGGTGAGCCATCCGACAAGTTGTGTGTCATTAGTTCCCCGAATGCCGTAGGCCTGGCTCAGTCTCTATTCTAATTCAACCGAGTCTTTATTATGGCGTGTGTTACAATGACACACAACTTGTCGAATGGCTCGCATCTGCTTTATAATAAGCAGTCGCTAAGGCAGAGGTTTGAGTCTTTGCAACAGAGCTAATTTGCATTTGTCACAATGACACACAGCTTGTTGGATGGCTTTCCGTAATAAAGGCTCGGTGAAAATAGAATAAAGACTGGGCCAAGTCTAGTGCCCTCGGGGAACTACCAGATCGTAACCCAGGTCGTTCTTTTTATAGGATCTGGCATGGCTCAATGGCTATCATCTCTACTTCATAATAACCCGTCGTTAACACAGAGGTTCGAGTCCTTGCGGTGGAGTTAATTTCCATTTGTCACTATGACACACAACTTGTCTAATGGCTCGCCATAATAAAGACTCGGTCAAATTAGAATAGAGACGGAGCTAGGCCTAATGCCCCAGGGGAACTACCAGGTTGTAATCCATGTCGTTTCTTTTGTAGGATCTGACATGGTTCAATGACTATCGTCTTTGCTTCATAATAAGCATTCGCTAAGGAAGAGGTTGGAGTCATATTTTGAGTTAGGAACTGAAATGCACCAATAGTTAGTAACTTTTTAAAAAACACCAGAATAAATTTAGTTACTTCAGCGGGAAAGAAAATTGGCGAACTTACAAAGAAAGAAAAAAATTCACAAGAAAATAAAAGTGTTACATATAAAATTCCTTGTACAGGTTGTGAGAAGGCTTACGTCAGTGAGACAGGACGCGGCTTAGACAAGAGACTAGAACATAAGAGCGATGTGAAATACCACAGAGCATCGAATGCGCTAGTAGTTCATATCGACGAAGAAGATCATCTGCCGCATTGGAAAGAAGCCCACACATTACACAGAAAACTGGGGAAAAGAGAAGGAAGGCTTTGGAGGCGGCATGCATTGCCACCGAAAATACCACTAATTACCGTGGGGGATTTATGTCCTGGTCCCAAACGTCCGCGCAGCTGGCGATTGACGAGTGTGAAGACATGAGACCGGGGTGAGGTAACGCAGAGTCGTCAGATCATATCAAAATCTGTTGACGAATTTTGTTTTTTCTCCTGTTTTCAGTCCACTGAGGAAGACCGTAAAGGCCGAAACGTCTGGCTCTGAATAAACTCACTACTCTAGCCTTAACTTTTCATTTTGCCACCTCACCTCTATATATGTCAATCTTTACTTATATACATATATATATATATATATGTATGTATGTATATATATATATATACATATATATACATATATACGGTATATATATATAGACATGTATACATATATATATATATATATATATGAAAAAGGTGTGAAAAAGAGTCAC
>NW_027467720.1:857500-867500 GCF_046742065.1 Oratosquilla oratoria | reverse complement strand
ATTTATATTTATATGTATATATATATGCTCATATTTTTGCTTATAGAAGCCCGTCGCAGACGACGATGACCCCACTCCATATCTTGATTGATGATAGATGAGTAGAGATGTGTCAATGTTTTGGTGATTTCATTCGAATTTGGTTGGTGGCTTATTATGGTCAGTGGACTTTTTGATGGCTAATTAGTCCAATTTTGGACTTACAGATACGACCACTAATGTTACAAGGGAAGTGTCCTTTTGCATTTTGTGGAGCATGACGCCGAAGACGTCGTTGTTCTGCAGTTCTGTTTATATTGGTGGTCAGTTGTTCACTTCCTTGGTGGCAGATGTTACGCCAATCTCGTCTGTTGGAGGTCAGGTCTTCAAGATTTGAAGGAGTGATAGCACATTTTTTCAAAGTAGTTTTCATGTGATCTTTATATCTTTTTCGGGGTTTTCCTACTCTGCGAGTATCTTCAGCTAATTCGCTATAAAGTATCTTGCGGGGGAGTCTGTCTGCAGGCATTCGGATGGTGTGACCCAACCATCTAAGTTGACGCTGAGATATAATAGTTTCAATTGAGTCAATGCGTGCTCTGCTACGAATTTCTGTGTGTGGAACTCTATGCCACCACTTCACACCCAGTATACGTTGGAGGCAGTTGGTGTGGAAAGCTTCCAGTTTTTTTAGGTGACGTCGGTACAGCACCCATGACTCACTTCCGTACAACAGTATGGATAGGCAGACCGCTTTATATACAGAGATCTTGGTGGTGATGGCGAGGTCTCTGTTCATGAAAACTCTGTGAGATAGCCTCCCAAAAGATGCAGAAGCTAGTCCGATCCGCCGTTGCACTTCACTTGTGAGATCATTTGTGCTGCTTAGGACAGATCCAAAGTATGTGAACTCTTCTACGTTTCTCAGAGGCTGCTTGTTAATAAGGAATTCGGGAGCTGGTGACTGACACATATTGAGGACTTCCGTTTTCTGAACATTAATGGCTAGTCCTGATCGAGAATAAGCTTCAGCTACAGCATTGATAGTTCGTTGTAGCCCATTTGGGGAAAAGCTAACAAAAGCTATATCATCCGCATATTGCAGTTCTTGTATTACCTCCGCGGTGACAAGTGTCTTGGATTGCAATCTACATAGGTTAAATAGACTGCCATCTAAACGGTAAGAGATGTGGACGCCATCTGCAGGGCAGATGTTCTGCTTAGCAATTGTCATGACTGCTGCCACAAAGAGATTGAAAAGGATGGGCGCAATGACACATCCCTGCTTTACGCCAGTTCCTACAAAAAACGGATCTGATGTTGAGCCTGAGTTTTACTTTGGCCATTGATCCATCGTGGAAGGATCTAAGTACTGCCAGGAAGGAAGGGGGGCAGCCAAACTTCCTCAGTATTTCCCAGAGCAGGGTTCTGTTGACAGTGCCAAATGCTTTGGCTAGATCAACAAAGATCATGTGGAGATCTTGTTGTTGTTCAATGGCCTTTTCTTGGAGTTGTCTAGCAACAAACACCATGTCTACAGTGCTTCTTTCTTTTCTGAAGCCACTCTGTGATTCTGAATGTATATATATATATATATATGAAGGAGTGATTGTGCCAACAGCACTGTATGGGGCAGAAACATGAAACATAAGAGAGGAAGAGAGAAGGAGTTTGAATGTGTTTGAGATGAGGTGTCTGAGAAGTATGATGGGGGTTACTGGGCTAGATAGAGTGAGAAATGAGGAGGTGAGGAGGAAAACGGGGGTGGAAAGGGAGTTGAGAGATAGGGTTGATGAAAGAGTAATAGGATGGTTTGGACACATGGAAAGAATGAGTGAAGAAAGACTAGTAAAAGAGGTATGGAAGGCAGATGTGGAGGGAGTGAACATGAGGGGACGTCCTAGGATGAGGTGGATGGATGGGGTGAAGGGGGCTTTGGGGAAGAGGGGAATGTCTGTTGAGGAAGGACGGGAGAGGACAGAAGACAGGGGTGAATGGAGAATGGTTGTATATGGATGATGTTGTGATGCATGAGGTGGAATGGGCGGGAGGGGGGGGGATGAGGTAGTATGTGTGAGCAAAATTTGATGCAGCCCAAGGGGATTTCTCCCCGTCTTCTCCTTTTATGCATGGGGGGACGGAGAGGGGGGGTCGCCGATTTAATGAAGCTGCCTTGCTGTGGATGTGCTGTGTCTTGCGACAATGCTTCTGACCCAGGGCAGTGGACAAGGTGCAGGGATGATCCGTCATCCAGGAGGTGCTAAGATTAGAGGGAAGGTGGAGGGGGTGTGGAGTGTATTTAGGGATGGAATGGGTGGGAATGATTTTATGCCTTTTCCTTTTTGGCTACCTCCCTTGTAAGTGTATTTGGGCAGGAGTTTTTCTCTAATGCATATAACATTAAAAGTGATGGTTAGTTGTGCTTTAATTATTTTCTTAAATGTATTTTCCATATTCCTTACTATAGATTTGTGTTTCTTAGAAAGGAAATTTATGACTTGGCTGTATGTAGTCATATTAGCTAGATCGCGATATCGGGTTCAAGACCCTTCTTCAGTAGCTATAGGGATGTTCTATCTTGTCAGGATAAGAATTAATCCAATGAGCCTTGTTAAAGTAAGAAACTCTAGTATAAAACTTGCAAATTTAACAAGACTTATCGGATTAATTCTTATCCTGACATGATAGAACATCCCCATAGCTACTGAAGAAGGGTCTTGAACCCGAAATCGTGATCTAGCTGATATGACTACATACAGCCAAGTCATAAATTTCCTTTCTAAGAAACACAAATCTATAATAAGGTATATGGACAATACCTTTAAGAAAATAATTAATGCATAACTAGCCATCACTTTAATGATATACATATATATATATATATATATATATATATATATATATACATGTATATATATATGAGTGTATATATGTATATATATATATATATATATATATATATATATATATATACATGTATATATATGAGTGTATATATGTATATATATATATACATTCGTGTATATATCAGCCATCCTGAGTCCACTGCTGAACAAAGGTTCTTTCATATCCTTCAATGACCGGCAGGAGTGCGCCAACCTCTGCCACGTCTCAGCCCTCTACCCTCTGTCTGGTCTCCTTGCCGACTTCCCCTCTCTCGGCGTCCGCTCAGTAATACACTCAGGAATTACATGTTGGAAAAGTATATGAAAGAATAATAGAGAAAAGACTAAGTTCATCTGTCCAGAAATATTAGGACCATGGCAACATTGTTTCAGACCCAATAGAAGCACAAGTGACTTAATCGGTTAAATCACTATCACTTGTCACGTGCTAGTGCAGGTTCCAGTCCTTGGCTGTACCACATTTCAATTTCTGCATGCTAGCCTCCTCGAGTTTCTCGATGTTGATGGTTTAGAATTAAAGTGAATTATGGTTGACATGTGTTGGCACGATGTTTGTATATTTATATTGTATTATATTCTGTGTGTTTTGTATATATATATTCTAAATGCCGTATATATTACTTTTATCAAATGCCGCAAGGCTTGGCGTGGGTAGTTTTTTTAGCAGGAATGTTGGCGTCAGTCGACGAATCACGTTCACGCCCATCGCACGCTTGTCCATTGTGTCGTGCCATATATTATATTTTTTCCAATTCTATAAATTTGAACTGTGCCTCCTGAGTTTCTTTAGCCACCCAGAACATTTGGTGGCAGCGGTATAAACGATTAGTGACTTATTTTATTACAAAGACTAGTACAATTAGTGACTTTGATTTACCGGTTGTGGCTCGTGTTGTGTGTTCTCCCCATTTTTTCGTTACAGCTCAGTTATTTTCAGTGACTTTACCTATTAATATACATTATAGTGCTCTGGACACTGTGTCTACAGTTGCATTTCGGCGCAGGCCGTTTGCCGGCAAGTGATTTTTTTCCCTGCGGTTCTTGGACATCATCGTCGCCTGCCCGGATTATACTTGTGTTCCTGTGGTTCCCTCAGCGGAAATTGCGTCTGGATGGTGAACTGGACCGTTTTCATTATTTCTCGGGGAGGCGAAAAACAATTCTGTGAAGACCGGTCATTAGCATCCCCCAGCGGCGGCCATAGTTGGTGACGTCATCATCACGCTTGAATAACCTTGTGACTGTAGTCTCCTGTTACGCATGTGTATTTACATTCCGTCAGTTGAATGTTTATGCTTGTGTTTCTGTAAAGTATATTTTCTTATATGTCCATGTGATTTTCTATGTGTTGTATTGTTTGTGTCTGCTTGTGTTTCTGTAAAGTATATTTTCTTATATGTCCATGTGATTTTCTATGCGTTGCATTGTTTGTGTTAATGCTTGTGTTTCTGTAAAGTATATTTTCTCATATTTCCATGTGATTTTTATATGTATTGCATTGGTTGTGTCAATGCTTGTGTTTCTGTAAATTATATTTTTCTTATATGTCTGTGTGATTCACTATATTATTTTTTTTTTTTTTACATTATTTCATGCTTACGTTAGAGTGTTGTATTTGTTTGGTGTTAGTATTTTCATATGATTTTAAGAAGTGGGACAAAGTTATCTCCCACCATGTCTAAATCGAGGCCTTCGTTTCTCAGTCCGCTAAGCTCATCTGAGCCAATGGGCAATAGGGTAACATTACTGCATCAAAACCCAACTGTGGTGCCTTTTTCAGGGATAGACCCTCATTATAGGGCGGCTGAGTTCATAAGACAATGTGAAGATGCTATTGTACAGTCAAACGTTTCGACGGGGCCTGAGATGATATCCTTTGTGAGGTCCCAGATTGTGCCACATTCGTTTGCTGCCGAACTCTTCTCGGCTTCGTGTTTAGATCCTAAACTTCTGAACTATGATTATGACACCTTTCGATCTAACTTTCTTAAACTTTTCACAGATAGTCTTGGTGGTGGTGCGTTCCATTGGTGCTTCAAACTGGCTGATACTCTCGTATCCCGACTGGGTACTCTGGATTATCGCCGTGCGCAAGCTCAGGCCAGTATCCTTGCTGTTGAAGCTTTCGAGTCATTGTCCCAGTCGGACTGGGTAGAGAAAGGTAACATTTCTGTAGATAGATTTCGTCTTATTATTGAGTTTCTCTTGTACATCCTTTTTTGGTGCCTTCTGAGAGACGAGCAGCATCTTCTCTCAAGTATAAGCCTGATGAAACTCTATTGTCTTTTGCATCACAACTTTCTCGTAAACTGGGAGAAGTCCCATCTAGTTCTTTGTGTATTAGCAATGCTCATCAACAGGGTCATGTCCCTTGTTCTCCTCAACTCTCTCAGTCTACAGTTTCTACTCCTAGTTCCCCTCAATCTAGAGTTACACCCCCTCCCCTGTTGTGTACTTTTTGTAACAGGTCTGGTCATTCGAGCGATTTTTGTTTCCGCCGTAGGCGCCAGGTAAACAAGTCAAAACTGTCCCCTGTTAGTAGGAGTGTACCTACTGTTTCTTCTAATCAATCGCATGACCTTTCCAGAGTAGAGCCTCCAGGTAGACTCAGTTATTGCCATATTCATGGTCAGTGTAAACATTCGACTGATCAATGTTTCAAGGTTTTGAAACTTAGGGATGAGACTTCTCACCAGCTTCGTCAATCCCATTTTCCCCAGCGCATGTTTCCCAACCCCAAGAGTTGACCAGCAATATTCGGTCTCAAATAATTCCTTTTGTGGCTGTTGAATCTTCTCAATTACTTACCTTTCAATTTTTTACTAGGGATACGCCTCTGTCAGTCACTGTAGATACTGGTGCAGAATGTAGTCTGTTAAGTAGAAAGGCTTACTTTGCCTTGCGAGAATTGTATAATCTCCCTTTATCTCCCTTTTGTAATAATTTGCATTCTGTGCAAGGCTCTCCCTTGCTTGTTCTAGGATCAGTTTGTCTTCCTTTACATTTTTCCTCGCATGCTACAGTATTCAATGTCACTTTTGCTGTTGTCTCTGGCATTGCCCTTAAGTGTGATTGCCCCCTGGGTATTGATGCTCTTACAGCTCATAGCATAGATATTTCTCCTAGTCGCCGAGTAGTGACTTTCTGCAATTTTGATATCTCTGCTTCGGATAGGCCAGTTTCTGTTTGTGATTCTTCTGTGCTTGATCAGTCCGCACATGTGCCTGTTCCAATTTCTCAGCGCTCTGCCCCTGTTGCTCATTGTGCTGCTGTTGTTGTAGGAGAGCATCTTATTGAACCTTCAAGTTCTGTTCGAGTTCCAGTACGCGTCTCAGGTGCCCCGATTGGGTCTGACGTTCTCTCTTTGCCTGATTCTATTCGTATTCGTCGGCTTGCCCTAGAAGGAACTCTCTCCACTATTCGTGAGGATCACGTTACCACAGCGATGGTAACCAATGTCACGGGTGCTCCTATTTCTCTCTCTCCTGGCAGTCACTTAGGCTCCTTTGAGGTGGTACGCGTTGCTGCTTTCCAAGATTCGCCTATTATAGCAGCTTCTGTTCTACAGTCTCCTCCAACACGTGACCCTGCTCGCGTAGCTTCTGAACTTGCCACATTTGTAGGCGAAACTGATTTTCCTAAAGAGACGCCTCGTCTCCTTGACCTGCTAGTTACCCACCGTCAGGCTTTGGCTTTACCAGGTGATCCGTTAGGGGTTACGGATCGTGTGGTTCATAGAATTGACCTTCAGCCAGGCACTCGTCCTGTTTACATCCCCTCTTACAGGTTGCCTCACTCTCGTCGGCTTATAGCCCAGTCCTTGGTTGACGATTTGTTGAGTGAAGGTGTTGTACAGGAGTCCCACTCCGAGTGGAATTCGCCTCTTCTCCTGGTGCCTAAGAAGGATGGATCTTTTCGTCCTGTGGTTGATTATAGGAAAGTCAATGAGGTCACTCTTCCTGATCATTATCCTCTGCCTATCTTAAGCGAGCTTCTTCAGTCCATTGGCAATGGTAATACAGTGTTCACCACTTTAGATTTAAAAGCAGGTTTTTGGCAGATACCCCTGGAGGAGAAGTCTCGTAAGATCACGGCCTTCTCGACTCCCAATGGGCACTATGAATGGCTTCGTTGCCCCATGGGTTTGCGGAATGCTCCTTTGACTTGCCAGCGTTTAGTTAACTCTATATTTCATGGCTTAATTGGAAATGGATTTTTTGTTTACCTGGATGATTTGATTCTTGTTTCCAAAGATGTGGATAGCCACTTTTCTAAGTTGTCCATGGTCTTGCAACGGTTTGCTGAAGCTGGGTTGAAACTCAACTTACCCAAGTGTTCCTTTTTCAAGGCTAGTATCCAGTTTCTAGGTCATGTTGAAGACAAACATGGTATCCATACCACTGGTGAAAAGATCAAGGTAGTCAGAGACTTCCCTGTACCGAAGTCGGTTGAAAATGTACGGTCCTTCCTTGGACTTGCAGGATACTATCGTGCATTCATTAAAGACTTTGCTTCAATTGCTTCCCCTCTCACTCGCCTTCTCAAGAAGGACTCTTCCTTCCAGTGGCGTGATGTCCATCAGACAAGTTTTGATTCCTTGAAGCTTGCTCTTACTGAAGCCCCTGTATTGGCTTTCCCTCATTATAGTATCCCCTTTACTATTTGTACAGATGCTTCTGGTACAGGTATTGGAGCTGTACTTATGCAACAAGTAGAAGGATGTAGATCTCATGTTATTGCATATGCTAGTCGCATTCTTAACAAGCCTGAGTCCCGTTACTCTGTTACTCATTTAGAGGCCCTGGCTGTGGTGTGGGCTTTAAAGCACTTCCGTGATATCATTTTTGGATATCCTATTACAGTCTACACGGACCACACTGCTGTCACTCAGTTTTTTCAAGGAAAGAATCTGTCAGGTCGCCTAGCCAGATGGTTCCTCACGATTGAGGAATTCAATCCAACCCTAAAGCATTTGCCCGGGCGAGCTAATCATGTTGCTGATGCACTTTCACGGAATATCCCTGTTGCTGCTGTTACCGTGATTGATAACTTTTCCCTGCAGGATCTGGTAAAAGCTCAGCGTAAAGACCCTGTCTGGTCTGCTGTCATTTATGCTTTGGAGTCTGGTGATGAGTCCACCTTACCAGCTTTACCAGTACCTCTGTACCAATTTTCCCTACAGGACGAAGTTCTCATTCGCAATGTGGAAGTGTTTGAGCAGGATGTGGCGCAGCTAGTGATCCCTGAGTCTCTAGTTCCCATTGTTTTGTCCCTTGCTCATGATGCCCCTCAGGCTGGTCACCCAGGTCGTGACAAAACTCTGGCTATGGCACGGAAGAAGTATTATTGGCCTAAAATGCGACTAGACATTGCCTCTCATGTGGCCCGGTGTAGTTCTTGTGCCCAGAACAAAGGTTCTACGAGCACTGCTCCCATTTTAGAGTACCCTATTCCTTCTCGCCCTTTTCAGACTGCGGCTATAGACCTTTTGCAACTGCCTCGTAGCACACAGGGCTCTGTGTATGTCCTTGTATGTGTGGATCATTTTAGTCGTTTTGTGGTCCTAGCTCCCTTACGTAACAAATCTGCACCAGTTGTAGCACATGCTTTAGTTTCCCATGTGTTGTGTCCATACACCACTCCTTCGGTGCTCCTTAGTGATAATGGGGCTGAATTTAAGAACGAGGTTTTGGCAGGCATTTGTGCACGTTACGGCATTACACAAACTTTTGTTACTGCTTATCATCCGGCGTCCAATGATCTTGTAGAGAGGACGAACAGGAAAATTTTGGAGTTCTTACATCACCTTGCTAGTCATTTTCATGAGTCTTGGGAGGATTGGCTTTCCCATGTTAGTGCTTGTATCAACAGCACCATAAACGCTTCCACGGGAAAAACGCCCCATTATGTTGTCTTTGGATCAGAGAAACAACTCCCTTATGACATGCTTGACAGTCCTGCTCGTCCCCTCTACAATGTGGATGACTATAGTAACCTTCAGGATCATGTGCTGCATGATATTTATACGTCTGTTAGGGACAAACTTGTTATTTCCAAGGCTGACATGTTAAAACACCAACATGGTCGTGCTAAGTCTGTGAACATCATTGTTGGGGATCATGTCTTTAGGAGCATGCCGGACCGCCAGTCCAAACTAAATTGTAAATTCACAGGTCCCTTTTTAGTAACAGAACAGCTCCATCCCAACAAATTCAGGGTTTTTGACCCATCTACGGGTCTTAGTGAGATTTGCCATTCTGACAGGCTTAAAAAGACGCAGGTGCCCATACCTGCATTCACCCAACCTCCCCAACACTCAATGTTCCCATTGTATCACCCATTGTGGGCCACTCGTATCATCTACGTTCACGAAGTGCTAGGCCTTGATGGTCGAGTGAGCCTCTTGTATGTATTTGTGTGTATTTGTATGTTATTAGACTGTGAAGTTTTGTACCCCCCTAGCCTCTTACTATTGTAAATTGTGTATTTTCTTGGGCGCAGACTCATTTGGGTTTGGCGTACCTGTGGTGAAAAAAAAAATTATTTGTTATGTTTACAACTGTTATTTTTCTGCCAATGGTGTTTTGTTCTTCCATTGTCCTATGTCTCTTGTCTATTTCATGTGTATTTTGTATATTGTGTATTTTGTATTGTTTCATGTTTCATGTCCCGGACGTCCGGCAATTGCCCTATGTATTTTTTTTTTAAACTGGCGCCAGTTCATTTACATTTCTTTGTGCATGTATAATTGATTGTGTTTGTATATGTTGGTTATGTATTCCCTTATGTATATGTATATGTATTTGTGTAATGTTTTGGGTGTGCTTAAGTTCCATGTGTGCCACACTTCTGTCTGCCACTTGTGCGTGTGGTTTGTGTGTGGCTTGTCTGTAATTGTATTGTTTGCCTCGGTCAGTTTTTCTTGGTTGCTCGGTGTGGGCACCGAGGGCGCGGGCCGAGCATTGTGTTGGCACGATGTTTGTATATTTATATTGTATTATATTCTGTGTGTTTTGTATATATATTCTAAATGCCGTATTTATTATTTTTATCAAATGCCGCAAGGCTTGGCGTGGGTAGTTTTTTTTTAGCGGGAATGTTGGCGTCAGTCGACG
>NW_027467720.1:842500-845000 GCF_046742065.1 Oratosquilla oratoria | reverse complement strand
CAATCACTCCTTATACAATCTCCTCTTAGCATCCATTCCCAAATATCTATTCCTTATTACACTTTGTAAATCCCAAAGGCGTTTATTTGCTTCTCTCAATCTACATTCTATCTCCACCTCTACATTTGAATCCAAGTATCTAAAAATATCCACTTACTCCAGTCTCTCTTAATATTTAATTTCAGTCTGCTACCACTTTCTTTCTTTGTACATCTCATCACATTTTACCCACATTTATCCTTAACTTTCTTCTTTCGCACACCTTCCCATACTCTATCACTAACTTCCTCAACCCATCCTTTGATCCTGCCACAAGCGCATTGTCGTCAGTAAACAATAACTGGCTTATCTCCCACTTTTCTCCATTTTCTTTAACCATTTCCAATCCCCGATCCATTACCTGTATTTACCTCTCGCACCACTCCATTCATGTATAAATCGAACAGCCAAGGCGACATAACATATCCCTGGGGAAGTGACACCTTTACCTCAAACCACTCACTCTCTCCATTTCTGATTCTAACACAAGTTCTAATACTCTCGTAAAAACTCTTGTCTGCTCTTAACAGCTTTTCTCCTATCCCATATATCTGCAATACCTCTCAATGTGCCTTCCTCTCTACTCTGTCATAAGCCTTTTCCAAATCCATAAAGGCCCAAAAAATATCCTTACCTTTTCCTAAAGCTTTCTCACATATCTGCTTTACCACAAAACGCTGATCCACGCATCCCCTGCCTGTCCTAAACCCACGCTGTTCCTCGCCAATTACTCCCTCTGTTACTTTCCTAATCCTCTCAATAAAAACCCTCCCATAAGCCTTCCCAACTACACTTAACAAACTGGTCCCTCTGAAACTATGAAACTACTCTACTCACACTTGTCCCCCTTTCTCTTGTAAAGTATAACCATACAGGAACTCCTCCAGTCCTCTGACACTCTACCCTTTCTTAAACAAACATTAAATAACCTCATCAGCCAGTCCACCATCACTGTATATCCCTTTTTTGGCATTCTACATGACACCTATCCAATCCAGGTGCCTTACTTGCTCTCGTCATCGTAACAATTACCTACACTTCATCTTTCCTTATTTCTCCTACATTTTCCTCACTCATCACTGTCATTTTTAGCACTACCCACTACAGCTACCTTTTCCTCCCTATCCTCCTTCACATCTAGCAACTTCTTAAAATACTCTGCCTATCTTCCTCTTACTGCCGTCTCTTCCATTATCATATCTCCATCTGCACCTTTTAATTTCTCTTCTCTATTTGAGTAGCCTCCTCTTCCTCTCTTAATTTCTTTCCAAAACATCTTTTTATTGCTTTCAAAAATTTCTGTCATACTTCTACCCCTTTTCACATTTGCTCGCTTCTGTGCCTCCTTTATCCTCTGGTTTACTTTTTTCTTCTTTGTATCCCTCACATGCCTCTCTCGTCCTATTTTGTAACCAATGTTAAATAAATGAATAGATAAATGAATAACTAAAATATTAATATACAAATATTGATATAAAATATTGATATACAAATAAATAAATAGATAAATGAATAACTAAAATATTGATATACAAATAGACTGACAAGGGAGACAAACAGTCCACATGAAAGACTTCCTATAACACATAGATAAACCAACTGATACATACCAGCCAAGGCACACTTGAGCAATCTGCGACCACATGATTCTGCTATTTCACCCGCCCTTTTCCTGTTTACTGGAGGTTAATCTTGGCAAAGTTTGGCAAAACTGACGTCTATGTAATAATGCAGAAAGGGGAGGCAGAGCCCTTCCTCAGTTATTCAAACGTGATGAATGAGGCCATCTAGTTTGAGATGGTGATGGAAGATGGGCGACTACTATTCCTGGACGTCATAGTGATGAGAGATTGAACCACGATAACCATTGCTGTATACAGGAAGGATAGCCACACGGACCGGTTACTGGACTTTAGCAGTGCCATCCGGTTTAGAACAAAAAGAGCGTTGTCAAGACACTGTGGTCAAGGGCAGTAAAAGTGTGTTCTACAGATGACAAATTCAGAGAGAAGAGGAACCACCTTATAAGTGTCTTCATTGACATAGGAGAATGACCAAAATGAGACATGTGCTGTTAAGATAACAGGGCAGGACTCGTAGTAATGGGTTTAAATTGAACAAATTATTCAAGGAGGAAGCAGCAATGCTACTGTGGTGAAGAGAAAGAGGTTTTGGTGAGTTTGCCCCCTTTATTGTAAGGTACGAGTGAGCTGATTTTACATGCGGCGGGAGCCGCTACATATACCACGTGGGTAGTCACCCGTGGTGCGTAATTACATAATTGCACTGGGTTACGTTAGGTCGGGTCAAGCAGGGTCGCACTGGAAGAGAAGCTTCAGGTCGTGCGCGACATCATGCGCGTTCCATGGCACGTGATCATCGTAGTGTGTACAATATTCCCCTCTCAAAATTGCCTTGGCTTCAGAGGACGTCCTACACATGAGAATTTGGTGGGCGGAGT
>NW_027467720.1:832500-835000 GCF_046742065.1 Oratosquilla oratoria | reverse complement strand
TCGTAAGAAGCAGTTGCTCATGCAAAGGTTTGAATCTCAAAAATGTAGCGTAGTTCAATATATATATACATACATACATACATACATATATATATATATATATATATATATATATATATACATACATACATACATACATTTACCACAGGCATTTCCCCCCTTACACGGGGGGTAGCCAAAAAAGAAAAAGGCATACAAATCACTCCCACCCATTTCATTTCCCATATATTCCACTCCCCTCCACCCTCCTCCCTCCCTCCTATCTTGGCACCTCCTGGATGACGGGTCATCCCTGCATCCTGTCCACTACCCTGGGTCAGAGGCAGTGTCGCAAGACACAGCACATCCACAGCAAGGCCACTTCATAAATTCGGCGACCCCCCTTTTAGAAAATGAATTAGCCTACATAACCAATGCCTTTAAGAAATTAAAATATGATTGATTAACAAGCTGAAAGGAGTAGCTAGGAACATTTTCATGAGACCAAATGTCCAATCATCCGAGGATAATAAGATACAGTATATTTCGGTTCCTAACTCTAGAGACAACTGAAGGCATAGACAGATTTCTTAGGAAGAGTGGGATAAAGATAGCAAGGACGTCCAATTCCAATATTGGAAGAATCGTCAAGACCAAGAATATAAAGGGACTGCCCCAAAACGTCCTCAGTACCATTTATCGCATTCCTTGTGGTAGATGCTCATCTTCGTATTACGGCGAGTCAGGTCGAGGCGTCGAGAAACGTATAGCCGAGCACAAACGAGACTTGAGATCACACAGGACGTCTAACTCACTCGTCCAGCACTCTGACCAATCTGGACATTTGCCCCACTGGGATGGGGTCGAAGTTTTACACACGGGATTAAGAAGAGACATGAGGGAGACTGTTGAAGCTGCCTACATTAATTCTTATGAAAATATCAATAGCAGGGAAGGTTTTGTTTGTTTGTCAAAGGCAGCAAGTAAATTAATTATTAATACAATTAGGAAACATATGCATAATACGGGAAAGGGAATCCACAAACAGCCAGTGGGATGAACTATCCATGTCCCCATCCTCGGATGTATAATTGTGAGATCCAAACTGTTTATAGACAGCTTACTGAAGTAGTCCGAGTCGGTCGAAACGTATAAGCAAAAAAAAAAAAAAAAAAAAAAAAAAAAAAAAAAAAAAAAAAAAAAAAAAAAAAAAAAAAAAAAAAAAAAAAAAAATCCAGTCCATCTTCGCTTATTCTTCAGCCACCCACTCTCTCATCTGTCTAACCCATTCCACTGCCTTGCTGTGGATGTGCTGTGTCTTGCGACACTGCTTCTGACCCAGGGCGGTGGGCAGGGTTCAGGGATGACCCGTCATCCAGGAGGTGCTCAGATGAGAGGAAGGGTGGGAGGGGTGTGGAGTGTATTTAGGGATGAAATGGGTGGCTACCTCCCTTGGAAGGTGGAAAAAGCCTTGGTATATGTATGTATGTATGTATATATATATACATATATGTATATAACCAATGCTAGTCATGATAATATTACTATTGCTAATAATAATGATAACACTGGGGAACACTCATTTTGTTGCATTTAAAAAAAGACTTTTCTATAGTCAACTTGAGTGTGCTGATTTCAAATCTGAAGTCGGGTTTTGTCTGCAAGCTACAGATTTTATGCAATTTGACATTTTTATTTATTTTTTAAATTTTCGTTATTATAGGAAATTGCAATATCAGCCACAATTCTTTTGTTCACTTGAATCTTAAAACAGTATGAAAGCCATTTCTGTACATTTATTAAGGCAAAAGAAACAGAACATTAACAGAACATCTATCCCAAAGTTAGATTAGCATCCTTCAGAACATCACCACAGCTGATGGAAGCTTATCAATTTCTTTGTGTATTTTTTTCAGGCAGGAATTTGCGTTTGTAACTTTTGCGTTTGTACATTTCATCTGGGCAATTTCGTTTAATGCTCCAGCAGTAGTCAGCCATCATACTTTTGTCCCAGCGCCCTTGGTAGCGTTCTTCCATGATCTTTAGGTCTTGGTGGAATCGTTCTCCTTGTTCGTCACTCACAGCCCCCAGGTTGTCAGGGAACTGATCAAGGTGGCTGTTCAAAAAATGAAGCTTGATGCTCATGTTGCACCCGAGATCACGAAAAGCGAGGAGCATTCTGTTCACAAGTTCACTGTAGTTCTCCGCCTTATTGTTTCCAAGGAAGTTCTGAACGACTGCCACAAAGGATAACCATGCTGCCCTTTCTAAAGCGGTCATCTTAGCAACAAACTGATCATCACGAATTAGGGTTCGAATCTGTGGGCCATCAAACACGCCTGCTTTGATCTTCTCAAATGATAACCCTGGTAAAGCTGTGATGATGTGTTGGAAACATTCACCTTCGGTTTCCAGTGCCTTGACAAATTGTTTCATCAAACCTAATTTGATGTGAAGAGGAGGAAAGATGATCTTATCTCTGTTTACAATTGGGTCTTGTATGATATTTGGCATGCCTGCT
>NW_027467720.1:822500-827500 GCF_046742065.1 Oratosquilla oratoria | reverse complement strand
TCCTCACCAATTACTCCTTCTGTTCCTCTCCTAATCCTCTCAATCAAGATCCTCCCATAAGCCTTCCCTACTACACTTAACAGGCTAATCCCTCTGAAACTACTACATTCACACTTGTCCCCTTTTCCCTTGTAAAGAGGAACTATACAGGCACTTCTCCAATCCTCCGGTACTCTACCCTCTCTCCAGCAAACATTAAATAACCTCACCAACCAGTCCACCATCACTGAACCTCCCTTTTTCAGACATTCTGCAGGGGTGCAAGTGTTGCAGGAAAAGGTGGAGTGAAGGTGGAGGTAGAATGTAGATTGAGAGAAGCGAGTAAATGACTTGGTGGATTAAAGAGTGTAATGAGGAATAGACAGTTGGGAATGGATGCGAAGAGGAGACTGTATGAAGGAGTGATTGTGCCAACAGCACTGTATGGGGCAGAAACGTGGAACATAAGAGAAGAAGAGAGAAGGAGTTTGAATGTGTTTGAGATGAGGTGTCTGAGAAGTATGGTGGAGGTTACTAGGCTGGATAGAGTGAGACATGAGGAGATAAGGAGGAGAACAGGGGTGGAAAGAATGAGTGAAGAAAGACTAGTAAAAGAGGTATGGAAGGCAGATGTGGAGGGAGTGAACATGAGGGGACGTCCTAGGATGAGGTGGATGGATGGGGTGAAGGGGGCTTTGGGGAAGAGGGGAATGTCTGTTGAGGAAGGAAGGGAGAGGACGGAAGACAGAGGTGAGTGGAGAATGGTTGTATATGGATGATGTTGTGGGGTAGTATGTGTGAGTAAATTTTGACGCAGCCCGAAGGGATTTCTCCCCGTCCTCTCCTTATATGCAAGGGGGGACGGAGAGGGGGGGTCGCCGATTAAATGAAGCGGCCTTGCTGTGGATGTGCTGTGTCTTGCGACACTGCTTCTGACCCAGGGCGGTGGGCAGGGTGCAGGGATGACCCGTCATCCAGGAGGTGCTCAGATGAGAGGGAGGGTGGGAGGGGTGTGGAGTGTATGTAGGGATGAAATGGGTGGGAGTGTTTTTATGCCTTTCCCTTTTTGGCTACCTCCCTTGTAAGGGGGAAAAAGCCTTGGTATATGTATGTATTATTATTATTATTATTATTATTATTATTATTATTATTATTATTATTATTATTATTTTCATTATTATTATTATTATTATTATTATTATTATTATTATTATTATTATTATTATTATTATTATTATTATTATTATTATTATTATTATTATTATTATTATTATTATTATTATTATTATTGTTGTTGTTGTTGTTGTTGTTATTATTATTATTATTATTATTATTATTATTATTATTATTATTATTATTATTATTATTATTATTATTATTATTATTATTATTATTATTATTATTATTATTATTATTATTATTATTATTATTATTATTATATTATTATCATTACTATTATTATTATTACTATTATTATTATTTTTATTATTATTATTATTATTATTATTATTATTATTATTATTATTATTATTATTATTATTATTATTATTATTATTATTATTATTATTATTATTATTATTAATTATTATTATTATTATTATTATTATATTATGACTTTTACTCTTATTAATATTATTATTATTATTATTATTGTTATTATTATTATTATTATTATTATTATTATTATTATTATTATTATTATTATTATTATTATTATCATTATTGTTATTATTATTATTATTATTATTATTATTATTATTACTATTATTATTTTTATTATTATTATTATTATTATGATTACACTGTACAACAAATTTCAGGATTAAGAAAAAAAACATAGTTCTCATGTGCGTTTTATTATGAAGTTCAGTGTGCTGAATTCAAATTTGATAACAAAAATTTCATGCCACGTCACAATTTTTTGTAAATCGCTGTTTTAATAATTATGCAATTAATAGAGATTTCCAAGGTTCCATAAATGTATTTTGCTCCCAAAGTCAGATTAAATGTCTTCATTGTATTTATTTAATTAATATATAATGAATCGGCATGTTTGTTAGCTTTATATGATGTATAAATACCTACAATCTATTATTTACTTCTTCTTTTATAAGACGTCTCAGGCGTGTCACGCTTCAGGTTCCAACAGAAGTCAGCCAGCATAGCAGGGCTCCATTTTCCCTTGTACCTGTTTTCCATTGACGCTATATCTTGATGGAACCTCTCTCCATGTTCATCACTCACATCTGCTGCATTCTCTGGGAAGAAGGACAGATGAGAATGAAGAAAGTGTATCTTCAGTGACATATTGCATCCGAGATCTTGGTAGCATTTGATTAGCCTCTCCACTTTACGCTCTCGCTGGGACTCTTGGTGCTTTCCCAGAAGCCCTTTGCATACATCTTTGAATGCATGCCAGGCCGCTAGCTCAGGTTCATCCATTGTCGCCTCAAAGTCCTCATCATTTATAAGCTTGCGAATGTGAGGGCCTACAAATATACCCTCTTTAATCTTGGCATCACTAATTTTAGGGAAGATCCCTTTGAGATACTGGAAACATGGCTTGTTATGTTGCAGTGCTTTGGTAAATTGCTTCATTAGGCCTAGTTTTATATGCAGTGGTGGCAAAATGATTTTCTTCTTCTTAACTAGTGGATCATGAATTACATTATGGCATCCAAGCGTCATAGATTCCCAAGATGGCCATTCTGAGCGTATATAATGTTCTGATATGGCTCTAATGTCCCACTTGCTAAGAAAGCACATATATTTGGTGTATCCAGTTTGTTGAACTTTAAGTATGGCTTCTACTTTCTTTTATGCACAAATTAAGAACTCTTGCTCTTTGTAACTTATGCGGTCTAGAATAAAAGCAAAGTTCTCATATGTCTCTCTTAAAATGACTGAGTAAGCAACTGGAACTGAAGGCATGGTGTTCCCAATGTGCAACAGAACTGCTTTTATGCTGTAAAGGGATCCATCTATGAATAGCCTCCACTCATTGGGTTCATAGGACAGCTCAAGGGCACTGAATAGGCCTCTGATATCATTACAATAAGTCAAGTTGTTTTCCAAAGTGAAGAAATCCTGTAGATTTGCAGAACGCTTCCTAAATACTGTAATTCGAGCTTCTTCATCCAACAGGTGCCATTGTTGCAAACGTGAGGCCAGGAGTTCACTCTGTTGCTTAGTAAGTGTTAGATCACGAACTAGATCATTGAGTTCTGGTTGGGTGATGAGGTGTGGTTTCTTATCAGATTCAAGTTGTGTCGTATACGTTGCATCTTGAGATTCTGAATCGTCTGAGTTGCTCGTGTCATCGCTTGGTAGTTCAGAGGGCGGCTGTGGTACAGGAATATCACTTGAATGTAGAACTGGGCGAATAGCAGACTGAAGATCTGGATACACGATAGATTTCTTGCCTTTTCTGTTGCGACCTGCAGGAAAATAAAAAAAAAATCAGACTAAAAATGGATACTATTGGTTGTGATCACGTGCAAAAATAGTGGAAGTGCAACTTATTATGTATTTCGATCTTTTTTATTGATACATCTCTTGAAAATATATATAAAAACAGTAAAAAATAAACACTGAACACCCACCTTTGATATCCGTTAAGCAGAAGTAGCAATCTGTTGAGTGGTCCTTTGGCTCCCTCCAGACCATTGGTACGCCAAACATGAGGCCAGTCCCTTTGCCTTTCACCCAGGCAGAAAGGGAACTTGTACACCTGACACAACATATGTGAGGTGCCCAGCTTTTGTCCTGGTCACCCACTTTACATCCAAAGTACAGCTCATAAAGTTTCTTTACACGTTGAGTCAACTGTCTCTTGTATTGCCTTAATGTAACTGATCCACATATATAACAAAACTTGTCTGGCGAATTCTTGCATTCTCTAGGCATCTTAACTCTGTATCCTGTTAAGAAAAAAAACACATAGCTATGTGAAAAATTATATAAATGGTAAAAGCAACAAAAAATACCGTTCAGATAGACATTGCGGGCACTGCTATTTACGAAGAACTGGAGGGTCACAGAAAGAAACGGATGTTATATTCGTGATCTACGCAAAAAATAACTCTAGAAAAGGATAGTCTCATTTCCGTTTTTTTTTTTTCATTGTTATACAGTGTTATTACTACTACTATTATTATATTGATATTATGATTTTATTATTATTATTATTATTATTATTATTATTATTATTATTATTAATATTAATAACATTATTATTATTATTTTCATTAATCATTCTTGTTATTATCAATATTATTATTATTATCATTATCATTATCATTATTACTAATATTCTTATTATTATTATCATTATTATTATTATTATTATTATTATCATTATTTGTTATTGTTATTATTATTATTATTATTATTATAATTATTATTATTATTATTATTATTATTATTATTATTATTATTATTATTATTATTATATTATTATTATTATATTATTATTATTATTATTATTATTATTATTATTATTATTATTATTATTATTATATTTATTATTATATTATTATTATTATTATTATTACTTATACTATTATTATTATTATTATTATTATTATTATTTATTATTATTATTATTATTATATTATTATATTATTATTTTTATTATTATTATTATTATTTTATTATTAATTATTATTATTATTATTATTATTATTATTATTATTATTATTATTATTATTATTATTATTATTATTATTTTTCACCCCTGTTCTCCTCCTCACACTCCTCATTTCTCACTCTATCTAGCCTAATAAACCCCCACCATACTTCTCAGACACCTCATCTCAAACACATTCAAACTCCTTCTCTCTTCTTCTCTTATGTTCCACGTTTTTGCCCCATACAGTGCTGTTGGCACAATCACTCCTTCATACAGTCTCCTATTCGCATCCATTCCCAAATGTCTATTTCTCATTACACTCTTTAAACCACCAAGGCATTTACTCGCTTCTCTCAATCTACATTCTACCTCCACCTTCACTCCACCTTTT
>NW_027467720.1:802500-807500 GCF_046742065.1 Oratosquilla oratoria | reverse complement strand
GTCCTTCTTCTTTTAATTAGCTCATTTGTAGCTTCGGAGTATTTGTTTTCTCTAATACACTTTGTACTTCCTACTTTCTCTACAGATTCCCCAATGATATTCACTGAATTCAAATTTATCTCCTCGACGGTGTCCTCGTTAGTTCTTAGAGCTTCGAATCTATTTTAAATATCTGAATTTTTTTTATCATTATCCTGAATCTTCGCTAGGTTTATTTTCTTTTTCAAAACTAGTTTATTTCTCTCGGCTCTGAAACTGAATTTAGCTGTGCAACCTACCATTCTATGGTCACTGCAAATATTGGTTTTATTTATGACCGTAACATTACAAACGCTGTTGCTCTCATCTCCTAATTTTAAGTCTACTTCGTTCTTTGGTGTTCCATTTGGACTTCTCCAGGGCCATTTACGACCTACATGCTTTTGATAGAAAGTGTTAATTATCCTCATGTTGTCGCTCTCTGCAAAATTGACCAACATCTCGCCTCTGTCATTTTTTTCACCGACTCCAAACTTCCCAATGCACGACTTATCTCTCCTCTTCTTCCCCACTTTAGCATTAAAGTCGGCTATTACCAACGTGTACTTACATTTTTCTTGATCCATTACCTGACTTAAATCAACATAGAAGGACTCAATTTCATCGTCTGAACTCTGTGAAGTTGGTGCATAAACCTGAACTATTTTTAGTTTAGCTTTTACACAGCCTAATCACAATCAAAGCTACAATGTCTGATAAACTACTGAACTTGACTATGTTACCAGCAACCTCTCGGTTTTTCAAAAATCCTCCTCCACTAGATATTTCTTAGTCCTTACATCTATAGTAGAACAGGTGGTGACCATCTTGTAATTGTATCAGCTCTTCCTCCGCTCTTCGATCTTCTCTTAATCCTACGATGTCCCATATGATGCTGTCTAGCTCTTCCATTAAACTCTCCACCCTGTGGTCTTTTGAGAGAGGTCTTACGTTGTAAGCATAGATCTTCATTTTCTTCATGTATTTTAATGTCCAAGACGTGGAGCTGGTTGGGCAATGCTTATTCACATTCGGTGGCACACTGCCCGTAAGCACACGAGGCAATGAAGTTGGACCTTTAGGAGACGATGATCCAACAGGAACGCCCGGTTTTATTTTGGTTATGTTTTTCATAGCGCTATGAAGGGATTTTGGCAGTAATCTCACCTCCCTGCCAACTGGTTTCTGGTTAGATATTTCTCTGGTGTCACCTTATTTATTGTATTCGGTGAAGCTCTATATATCTATAGGGTGCCCAATAGTCCACGCCGTCATTATGACGGTACCCCATATATCTATGAGGAGTTTCTTTGTTCACCACCAGGAACGTACCACTTAGTACTGGGTCCTACGACTGTATGTGTGAGCTGGTCTTTGTCTGATCGTTCTTACAAAACCTGTTCGATATGGGAGACCCTGCAGAGATTTCCTCTCTATCGACATAGCTTTTGTAGCCATTAAGATTCTCAAACCTATCCACCAACCGTATAGTCAATGAATGGAATAAACTTTCTGCAGAGGCAGTGTAATGTACTGTAGTTCAGTTCGAAGCTTTAAGATTTGTTTAGATAAACATCTAAGTGAGACGCTGTAATGTCTGTCGATATTCTATATTTTTTGTATTATTTTTCTGTTATATATATATTCCTTAACTATCATTTATTATTATTTTTCAGTCAATTTATTATTATTTACTATTTCCATGTGTATTATTTAACTTTACCTATTTATTTAATTATTTCTATAATTATTTATATTACTATAATTTTATTTATCTGTTTGTTTATTCAGAGACACCAGCTAGCGAATACCTGTGAAATTTATATCTCCGAATAGTGTTAAGTGATTGTGTTGTGTTTTTGTAATTGTATACGTATAGCGCTATACAGTTGCAGATATAAGATAAAGTGTAGTGTTCTATTTAAATTCAAAACAGTTTTCTGTTACTGTACTCCAAAGGTAGGAGAAATAGTATAAGGTAAGCAGAGTAAGCTTCGCGTATTTAGTTTATTAGAGACCGCTCTTTTTTTTTTTTTTTCTCTTTGCCGTTTTTATTGCTAAGTGAGGAGCGAAATGGCTTGTGAAGGTTGCGTGAACCTAGAGGTCCGTCTCAGGATGTGTGAGGAGGAAATTCGTCTTCTCAGGAGTGCGCTCCGTGAGAAGAGTGAACCCTCCCCACAACCCAAAGAGCGTTCCACTTCTTCCCCTACTGTCACTGCTGTGAGCGAGTGGCGCTCCGTGGGGTCCCGTTTGTCGAGCCCGCGTTCGGTAGACGTGTGCCCTGTGGAGCAACCACTGGCTCTAGCCAATCGTTTTGCTCTACTGGAGGATGAAGTGGCTGAAAACCAGGAGTTCTTGGTGGTGGGGGACTCCATGGTGCGAGGCTATGACGACATCCTGTAGCGGAAGACTAAGCGACGTTGCAAGCTTGTATGTCAACCGGGCCGTGGGATCGCCGATTGTACCCAGTCCATCAGGGAGCAAGGACGGAAGAACACGGTTACGATTGTTCATACGGGAAGTAACGATGTAGGTAGGGTGAGATCAGAGGAGCTTGTTCGGAATTACAAGGTCCTCCTTCAGGAGATGAAGGAACGTGGGAGCCGTCACGTAGTCTGTGGGATCCTCCCGAGGATCTACGCAGGCTCGTGTTGGAACAGTAGAGCCATAGGGATCAATGACAGGATATCGCAGTTGTGCACACAATTGGGATACCACTTTCTTGATCCTTGGTATCTCTTTTCTAAACGCCATGACCTTTACGCTTCTGATGGGATCCACCTTACCCGCAGAGGCAAAGATGTTCTTACAAACCTCATTGTGGGAGTTTGTAATGAATTAGCTCCTTTTTTAGGGTAGAAGCCCAAAGGGAAGGGGAAATAGAATGTACTTGGGAAAACAGTGTAGAGTATAGCATTAATGTAGAACAATGTGCCAGTATAGGACAAAATATAATTTTAGGATATAATGTCGGTAGAGGACGAAATGTTACATTAGGATGTAATGTCATAGGACAAAATGTCGCAATGGGATGTAATGATAGTGGAGGACAAAAGATCACGATGGGAAGTAATGATAGTGGAGGACAAAATACCACGATAGGATGTAATGATAATGGAGGAGAAAATATCACAGTAGGATATAATGTCAGTGGAGGACAAAATATAATTTTAGGAAGGGATACCGGACAAAATGTCAATGAAAGACATAATATCATAATAGGATGTAATGACAATGGAAGACAAAAGATCACGATGGGATGTAATTATAATGGAGGAAAAAATATCACGGTAGGATGTAATGTCACTGGAAGACAAAATATATTTTTAGGAAGGGATGCCGGACATAATGTCAATGAACAACGGGAGGCTGGCGTGAATCACGGTGACGTAGGGGGACAAAATGTACAAAAGAGATCGGATGACCGTGATCAACCAGATGTCCGTGATGGGGGAAATGTTAATTTTGATGGGAAATTTTTTAATGAGGCATTGAATGTCAATGAAGGACCAAATAATAACATAGAGCAGGGTATAATTAAAAAACAAAATGATAATGTAAGACATGATATTGAAACTCAAAATGTGTCAAGAAGAAATAATCACGAGTTTCTTAAAACCATGAACTTTAATGCTCGTAGTATTAGGAACAAATTTCAAGAAATACAGGCGTATGTCAAAAGCGAAAATCTCGATATGATAGGAATAACTGAGACATGGTTAAATGGTACAGAGTTCGAAGCTGAATTTAATATTGCGGGATTTAAACACTTTCATCAGGATAGAAACCACAAGAAAGGTGGGGGTGTTCTGTTGTACGTTAAGAACAATGTTCATGCTTGTGTTTTAGAGAAAGTGAAACAGGATGTGTATGATAGTTTGTGGGTTGAGTTAACCCAAACAAATGGACAAAACATGATTATAGGTGTAATATATAGGCCAAAGACATTATCATTAGCAGACGACAAACTGTTATTTCAAGAACTGTCTAGTTTCTGCATCTGGGATTTATTGATAATGAATGATTTCAATTTTACTGACATTGAATGGATGACCCTTGAACATGGCCATATAGGTAGTTGCTTGATTGATTTTCTTGGTGACAATTACTTAATTCAGCATGTAAAAGAGCCCACAAGATATGGAAACTTACTCGATCTATTGATCACTAGCCGCGAAAGCATGGTAAGTGATGTAGAAGTCGGTGAATCTGTTGCAAATAGCGATCACAACTTAGTTAGATTCAAACTCCTAAACAATTTTAGAATAGATACTTGTGTTTCTAAAATACCCGATTTCAGTAAAGCTCAGTTCATAGGACTACGTCAGGAGCTTCAGCTTACAGATTGGGAGGCAAAATTAAACGAAAGACCTGTAGATTAGATGTAGGAAGTATTTCAAAATACGCTCACTAAGATGATTCAAACTTACATTCCTTTTAAGGACAGACGTCCCCCAAATCAGGCTCGCCCAAAGTGGCTCGACAAAGAAACTGAAAAAGTATTGCTAAAAAAAAGACAGGCTTATAAGAAATGTAAGTGCTTGGGTGCATCTAATGACTATGAAACTTATGTATCAATACAGAGAGATTTAAAAAAGACAACAAGAAAAAGAAAACGACAATACGAAATGAACATCGCTGATAAATCCAAAGAGAATCCCAAAGAATTCTATAGTTACATTAGAGATAAAAAGGTTGTTAGGAATCACATTGGTCCACTATTATCTGCTGACGGTCAACTTGAATATTTAAATGAAGGAATGTGTAATATCTTAAACAATTATTTTAGCTCGGTATTCGTAAACGAAACACCTCAAAGTGAATTCCAAACTGAAACCTGTGAAAAGTCTAGGGTAAACTTACTCACTACGGTAAATATAACAAAAGAAGAATTAAAAGGTGTATAGATAAACTCAAAGTTAATAAAACACCAGGGCCTGACGGTTGGCATCCAAGAATCTTAAAGGAAATAAAAAATGAGA
>NW_027467720.1:762500-797500 GCF_046742065.1 Oratosquilla oratoria | reverse complement strand
CCTCCCCGGGACAATGTTTTGCTCGAGGACGCTATTGTTCTAAACCTCATCCTAACAAGCGAACTCTGTTTAACTAGCGGTGAGTTGATATTAGTAGATATGACTTTTGACAAACAGGGGTAGATTAAAACAAGGTAATAAATATGTCACTAAATCAGTAAAGTTAACGACATAAAGTATACAAAAGGAATACAAAGAAACACAAAGAAGCTGGAAACATCAACAGACCTATTGGTCTTTACGGGGCTCCTTTCAAATTGAAAGGGCGTGTAAAAAGTGAAAGCAGAAACCGCTAACATAATATAAGCATATGAGCTCACGATGCTGAGAAACGAGTTTTGTTGGGGTTGGACCCCATTTATTTGATCCAAATATTTTCAAGTTGGTTAGATTTTTTTTTTTTTTTCTCGTTGGCATCTGATCTATAGATTATTTTGTAACTGGTCCACCATAAAGTAATCATCTATGTTTATGTTAAACAAGGCCATGGAACATTTTAATGACTTTAATGAAATCACTTCCCATTCTTCGTTTTATTAAACTAAATTAATTAAGTTCACTTAAACTCTTTTTCATATGGTATACTACTTAATCGAGGGATCATTTTAGTGATTTTATGGTCTACCTTTCTAATTTGTCAATGTCGTTTATAAGATATGGAGACGAAAATCGAACACAGTATTCAAGATGAAGTTTTACAACAGAATTGTATATTTATCACATTTTCAGTCTTGTGTTCAAATGTTCTTCCAATAAATCCTATTATTTACTGGGCAGTTTTTGCAGCTTTGGTACACTGGAGGGGTTTCAGATCCTTAGATACTATGACAACTAGGTCTTTTTTATGATCTAATTTCTTAAGCTGTTCAATTCATAGAATAATCACTACAAAGTTGTTTTTGTTGTCCAAATGCAAAATTTTACATTTGTCAGTGTCAAAACCCATTTGCCATCTATTGCTCCATTCAACTAAACGATTTAAGTCAGACTATAGTTGATACCTATACAGTGCATTACTGACTTTACTAGCAATAATAGTGTCGTCCGCAAAATTTGATATCTTACATACCAAACCACTATTCATATCGTTTACTAAAATGAAAAATAGAACCGGATTTAACACAGATCCCTGGGGAACACAGCTCACTACATCACACCTGGCGAACGAGTTTCCATTTGTTACACTTTTTTCAGCAAATCTTTGACCCAATTATAAATATCACTTATGATATCATGTGAGTGCAACTTACTAAGTAGCCGATTGTGTGGGGCCGTATCAAACACTTTTCGAAAATCACATGATATGCACACCAAAAAACATGATCAAAGAAGCCAAAGAGGTTGGTCACACATGAATATTTTTGTAAGAGGCCGGTAGATAGAGGTAGACATTTGGGTAGATAAAGGGGTAGGTGGAGACGAATGTAAATTTTATGACTAAAGGTTTGAAAACAACGGCCGACAGAAATGGCTTAGTAATACTCGCGCTCGCTTGCGCCTTGTACATTGTAAACAATGCTAATATGGCAAAATTGTAAACGCATAAGCGACATAATGCGACATAATGCTTACGTGAATAATATCGCTTGAAACAGTATAACAGCCTCTCTGATTGGAGAAAAAGATGGAGGAGGAGAACAAAATATTGGCGCATGGAAGTAAAGTCACGCCCTTAAGGAGTGGCGCTTGTTTGAGAAGTAAAAGGATATTGGATGAATGAAATAGTGACGTCAGAACGAAGGTGGCTTGACGTATTGTATAGGGAACCCCGGAGGAAGTCCCTTGGTATAACCAAGTGTAATTACTGAGTAGAAAAGAAGAGAAGAAAACTATATTCCCATTTTAATTCAACCCATCACGAAACTTTAATAACTGGTTATAGAAGAATTGGTGGAAACATACTTAAGAGAGGAAAGAGGCATGGGGCCTCTAGACGAGTGACTTACAGTACTACAATGATAAAAAGAAAGTAAAGAAAGTTGTGAATGAAGAGTTATACTATTACAGAAGAATAAGAACTTATTCAGAGATTAGTGCCATAGGCGCTAACAGTGGTGGCAGCAGTGTGACGAACCGAGAGATTAGTAACACATATCCGAAGAGACTGAAGATAGACCGGTGCAAGATAGACTGGTGCAAGATAGACTGGTGCAAGTCGAAAGTGAACGGGCACACCAATCTACAGTGCACGCAACCATAACCACGCAGTGCACAACCACAACCACGACGCAACCACAACTAAGCGTATATTAATTTCAAGGACGAGGTGACGACGAAGGTCTGTCGAGGCGATCAACTACGGAGCAACTACAACGAGAGGAACAAGGCGATCTTCAAGACGAGAGACGTCGAGGTTGACGTACGCAAGGAAGATTAATTGGAGGCAGTCAAGTCAAATCAACTTACTGAAGGTATGAATAACACAGTACTTAGGAAAGAGATCCATACCTCAAATATCAACATTCCCAAATTCATCGGGGATGACAATACCTTAAGAGATAATAAGTTTCTTAAATTAATAGATACATTAATTGTGAGAAAAAATATTAATGATAAAAATAGGAAAATATAAATTTCAAAGGAAATATAGATCCTGAGAAGGGTAGAGCTAGGTTTATCATAAATTTCCAGCAAGTGGAAGATATCAACCAATAGCCTATAAGAAAGAATTCATTAAACATTTCATGACAAAATGTGATCAGAATCCTATCAGGTCTTTGGTGAGAATGATCAAAGAAGTTAGAACAAGTGAATCAGACACAGAATACTTAGCTAGATTAGATAGATGGTCAAAAGACATGAATTCTATCTTGAAAGATTCAGATTGGATAGAAAAATCTAGTGACAAAATGAAAGTTTCTCAGGTAATAAAATTGATCACATTTGGATTGTTAACCAAAAATTCTGATGACTTAACGGCAGAAAAGTTGTATAAAGATCTCAAGTCAAATATGAATCTAGGGGAGATAGATTATCTAATGCAATGATACAGTGAGACTAGAATAATAAATCCATATGTGATGACAGTGAGACAACAAAGGAACTCTCCTCTAGAGTTTAAGAAAACAGAAGTAGGACATAGACGGAATGTTAGAAGTCCATCCAGGGATACTAGAATCCTATGTTTTAATTGTAATACCTGGGGACACAAAGCACAAGATTGCTGTTATGGGATGATTTGAAGGAACTGTAAATATGAAGGTCATGATGAGTATCAGTGTAGAAACCCACCATTCTGTATGTATCACTAAAGAATAGGCCATAAAACCCATGAATGTAGAAATTTTCGTATGCACCAGGAAACAAGAGGAAAACCCCAGACACAGAATAAACCAATATTCTAGAAATCTCCACATATATACAAATAGAAAGTATAAGAGTGATAGAAAGGTGAAAGAAAACTCCAACATCAAAGATAGTCATAAATTGACAATTACAATTGGAAGGACTTCTGTAGGACCTCTCATTATTGGTAAAGTGTTCAATAAGCCAATTCAAATATTTATTGATATAGGATCTGTAGTTAATGTAATCACCAGTAAAGTTTTAAACCAGTTGAAACCAGGATTGAAAATGTTGGAACCAATCCATTACTCATTGTAAGGAGTAACTGGAAATCAGTTAAAAACATTAGGTAAGGTTGAGCTAGAAGTTATCTTATATACAAATTAACATTTGCGCATTCCAGTGATAGTTGTAGAAGAATCTGTTTTTCCAGGAGATCTATTGATAGGATTTGCAACTATGAGAAAAGAGAACATGGTCATATGTCCTGCTGACTTAGGGATCTTAGTGAAATCACAGTTAATCCCATTTTTAAATTAACCAGTGTAGGATATGTATGATATGTTGGGCCGACATATCGGCAACGCACAAGCCGTGCTCGGCGCTGCCGCGCATGATCGGCACAAGTTAGCTGTAGACCATAATACAATAAACAAGTCTATTGTACATGGCGCAGTGATAGATCGAACCTACGCTACTCAACATGGCTGGACGTGCACGACTACCCACCCATACCCCCAGATCTACCCACAGGTCGCTACAGACGCCGACAGCACTCGAGCAGGTTCACCGGCTGCTCCTGGCGCAAATCGACGCCATCGTCTCCCTACAGTAGCAGCTGGCAGCGCGCCCTGCTCAGACCACACCAGCCTCACGGTCGTCAGCCCCTGAGAAGTGCGACATGGACATGTCCACAGCAGCGTTCCGGTCGTGGAGACGTTCGATGCAGTGCTGGCTGGACCTGAATGGGTGGGCACCGACGGAGGCCATCCTATACATTCGCCTCCATTGCACGCCTCGTCTGAAACGCTCCTTGGATGTCAGGTTCACTGCAGCCGAGTGGCAGGCACTGACCGTTAAGGAAGTCTTGGACTTGATCAGTTGCATCGGCCTCCAGGCGACCAACCAGGCAGCCGACTGGTGCAGGTTCTTCACCGCTCGCCAGAAGCGCAACGAGTCCATAAGTGAGTACTTTACTCGGTCTGCTCAGTGTGCGGCGGATTGCTAATTTAAGTGCCCCCATCGTGACATTAGCTTGTCTGAATGCATGCTGCTCCGTAAGCTAGTGAGTGGTTTGGAGAGTGTTGGGTTAAAGGAAGAGGTGTTTCGCAAGCGTGATTCGTTTAAGGATACAGATTTCTTGCCTAAGTTTTGTGTGGCGTTCGAGGCGGCTCACAAAGACGCCGCTCCCCCAGGTCAGGACGGTAATTTTGGGCGGGAGACGCTAACGCCAACGGCGGCGGTGACTCCGCGGCCAGGCGCACCGCAAGAGGATCTCCAGCCTCAGGTCACTGGGAACCGCCCGCCACCCCTTCAAAGCCCGCTGTGGCAACTGTGGGGGCAAACACAAGCCAGGGAAAGGCATGTGTCCTGTGGAGACGCTGACATACCACGGCTGCGGTAAGACCGGTCATATACGTCGCCTGTGCAGGAAGAGTAAAAAAGCAGCTCCGACGGAGGAGGGGGAAGCCTCCGGTATAGTAATTGCAGCCGCAGGGAAAACCCAGAGCCAGCCGTGTATCTGGGTGACCGTCAGCGACGCACGGAAGGAGAAGACATCGGCCAGGATCCGAGTGGTACCGGACACAGGAGCCCAGGTGTGCGTTGCGGGACCAGGCCTGCTAGCCGCCCTGAGCGTTGAGACGACATCGCTAGTAAGCCAGGGGCAGCGTGCGTGACGTGGCGAATGTGAGCCTGAAACCCATGGGCGCAGTTACCTGTCGCATGCAACATGGCAGCAGGTTCACGACGCAAGAGGTCTTCGTCGTGAAGACCGCCTCCCGGTGCTACATTTCCTTATAGGCCTCTAAGGATCTGGGTTTGGTACACCCTGACTTCCCGCACCAGCCCGCAGTTGCAGCATCGGCTGCCACCGAGTCAACAGACGGCGCACTGTCTCCGCCACGGCCTACCTCAGTCCCGTTCACCTCACTAGAGGAAAATGTGCCACAGCTAGAGAACTGGCTTTTTTGCCATTTTTCTGGGTCAACGTTCAACACTGACAGGAGCCCTCTGGCAGTAATGGAAGGTGAGCCACATGTCATCCATCTGCTCCCGGACGCCAAGCCCTACGCCTGCCATACACCGACTTCGGCGCCGAAACACTGGGAGGCGGTGGTGAAGAAGCAGATGGACGAGGACGTGAGGAAGGGGATCTTGGAGACGGTACCAGTTGGAGAGGCAACAGAATAGTGCGCAAGGATGGTGGTGGTCGCGAAGAAGTCGAGCCAACCGAGACGCACCATCGACTACCAGAAACTCAATGCCGCCTGCAGGAGAGAGACCCACCACACTCCTACACCGTTTGATATGGTATCTGACATCCCACGCCACACCTACAAGACTACAGCAGATGCTCACTGGGGCTTCCATCAGGTAGAGCTGCAGGAAGCCAGCAGAAGGCTCACTACCTTCATCACACCTTGGATCAGGTATAGGTACTGTAGAACCCCCATGGGACACTGTGCTACTCCGGATGCCTATACCAGAAGGTACGACGACGCCATCGGTGTGATCCCAAGAAAATTCAAGTGTGTGGACGATACCCTGCTGTACGACGCCAGCGTGGAAGACGCCTTCTGGCACACGCATGATTTTCTGGAGACGTGTACCAGGAAAGGTGTGACCCTGAAACCAGAAAAATTCAGGTTTTGTAGAAGGCAGGTGGACTTTGTAGTCTTTCAAGTAGACTGGGACGCCTACAAGCCCACAGAAGAAAGACTGGCCGCCATCAAGTACTTTGACATGCCTGCCGAACCATCTATAAGACATGCGCTCCTGGCATGGGTTTGTCAACCAGCTGGCACCTTTCCTAGCCAACGCACCAGACATGGAGCCATTCCGGGAGTCACTACGGAGACCACAGGGGAAGAAAGTCTACTGGGACGAAAACCTACAGGAAAAGTTCCGGAAAGCCAAAGAAGTAGTCTGCAAGCTCGCCAAAGAGGGTCTAACATATTACGACAAGGACAGACCTACGGTGGTAGTGACGGACTGGAGCAAGGTGGGCATTGGCTTTGTTATTCTACAGCAATACTGTCCCTGCCCCCTGAGAAAGGCTCCCTTCTGCTGCAATAGCGGGTGGCGCTTGGCGTTGTGTGGCATCCGTCACCTAACACCCGCGGAGGCAGGCTACGCACCGGTGGAGGGCGAAGCTCTGGCTGTCGCATGGTGCCTCCGTAAAGCTCGCCTTTTCCTGCTTGAATGCCCCAATCTCCTCATAATCACCGACCACCGTCCGCTAGTGAATCTCCTGGGGGACAGAGAGCTGAAAGACGTAGTGAACCCGAGACTGTTTACCCTGAAGGAGAAAACACTGCAGTATAGGTTCCAGATCAAGTACCTCCCAGGTAAGCGCAACTCTGCAGCCGATTTCTTGTCCTATTACCCGGCGCTCTGTGCACCACTGGATGTCATAGATGAAGAGCTGGCCAACGACATGGAAGCTGCTGTGGCGGCCGCAACAGTGGCGGTGCTCGACAGCGATTACCAAATAGCCCTGGATAACTCAGCAGTGGTGTAGGCCGCCGCCGATGACCCAGACTATCAGCTACTCATAGCTAAAGTGACAGCAGGAGATTGGCACCCACAACGGGCTCAAGAGCTGACCTGCCTGCGCCAGTTCTATGGAGTCAGGGACAGGCTGGCGGTGTCGCAAATGCTGGTGACATACACCTATGAACAAGGAGCGGTCCGTTTGGTGGTACCTGCAGCACTGAGACACCGTGTGGCAGCAAACCTCCACGCAAGCCATCAAGGTTTAGACGGGATGCTACGAAGGGCGAGACAGGCTGTGTACTGGCCTGGCATGGAGGGTGACTTACAGCACCACAGAGACACCTGTGCCAACTGTAACACGCACTCACCCTCGCAAGCCGCCGAGCCCCTCACCCTGACAACCCCACTCCAGTACCCATTCCAACACACCGTGGCAGACCTGTTCCAACTCGACGGACGAGTATATTTAGTGTACGCAGACAGGCTCACGGGCTGGCTGGAGATAGCGCACTTGACCAGCAGAGCTACATCAAGCAAGCTCTCGTCAATACTTCGGCAGTACTTCCATCGGTGGGGCGCACCAGAGTCAATCTCGACAGACGGTGGAACCAACCTAACCAGTGAGGAGATGCGCAACTTCTTTGGGAAATGGGGAGTGAAGTAAAGAGTCGCCTCTGCCCACTTCCCACAGTCGAACGGGCGTGCAGAGGCCGCAGTCAAGTCTGCCAAGAGGCTACTTTGCGATAACACAGCGTCGGAGGGAGCCTTGACACCGACAGAGCAACGATGGCGTTACTGCAGTATTTAAACACACCTGTACGCGTGGTGAACAAGTCACCAGCGCAGCTGGCCATGGGCAGGCAGCTGCGGGATGGTGTTCCAGTCCACAGGCAACACTACAAAGTGGACATCCACTGGCGACACGCCCTCCGGACAAGGGAGTGTGAGGCAGTACGGCAACAAGAAGCATGGGTTGAGAAACAAGGCACACCCAGATCGCTACCCCCATTAACGCTTGGTACCCGTGTGTTTGTGCAAGACCAGTCCACGAAGCTGTGGGACAGACGAGGCGTGGTCAGTGAAATACTGCCGCATTGTCAATATACAGTCAAACTCGAGGGAAGTGGACGACTGACACTGCGCAACCGCAGGCATCTGCGAGCCGTAAGAGGCTCATCTCAACTCACAACACGGACAAACCCAAGCTATCCCTCTCCACCAACGCCTCGACTCCACACACAGCAAGAGACGGCGGATCGTCCACGGCGTCGTGTCAAACAACCGGCATGGATGGCAGATTTTATTACCACACCCTCACAATAGATATATGCGTGTATGTCTGTGTTTGTATACACATAAGTGAATCGTGTGTGTACGCGTACATGTGTTTGTATTTACGTGTGTGCATTCTGTACAACTACAGTGTTTTTTCCCCTTGGTTCATCTTCTAGCCTGTAAGATACCGTGATTAGATTTACGTTCCTTTATGTTTATATTCGTGAGTTGGTCCAGCAGTCAGATACTACACTGTCCATATATAATATATGCCATGTACATGTATTATCTTTGGGAGAGATGTAGGATATATACGATATGTTGGGCCGACATATCGGCAACGCACAAGCCGTGCTCGGCGCTGCCGCGCATGATCGGCACCAGTAAGCTATAGACCATAATACAATAAACAAGTCTATTGTACAACCAGACTTAGGACCAGTGACAGGAATCAATGAATCCCTAGACATAGATAGGAAAGATAACATTCTTACTTTAGATAACGAAGTTGAGCGGTCCAGACCAACAGAAAGCAAAACAACATGTAGTGAAATAATTATAATTCCAGAATCAATTAGATTAAAAGCTTTGAAGTTGGACTCAGGGATTTATAACTCAAATAAGAACATAGTAGATATACTGATAATTAACACTATGAATAAAGATATAGTTTTAAGGAAACGTACACAAATAGCATATTTTCAGGTGTGTATAAAATCCATTAAGATTTTAAATGAGAGTAGTGAGGAGTTGGAATTACCAATTTCATCAATCTGTTCAGTTCAAGAAGAAATAGATTTAAGAAAGGAATACAAGGATCGATTAGAACCTACAAATTGCCCTGAGTTGGATGAAAGTTTAGTTGTTTTGCTTGTGAAGCAAAATAAAGCAATTGCTTTGCCCGGGGACGCCTTAGGCAAAACAACTGTTTTAAAACACCAGATCAAATTAAAACCAGGAACACAACCTATTTAAATACCCGCCTACAGAGTTCCTCACTCTAAATTAGCGGTAGCAGATAAACTGGTCACTGAAATGTTATCGCAGGATATTATTGAACATAGTAAAAGTGAGTAGAACTTTCCTTTGATTTTGGTGCCAAAGTCAGATGGTACTATGCGCCCAGTTATTGATTATAGGGAATTGAATAAGCATACCATTCGTGACAGGTTACCTTTACCAGTCATAGGGGACACTATAAGAAGTTTGGGAACTGAGAATAGGTATTTTAGCACAATAGATATCAAATCTGCTTTTTGGCAAATAGAGTTGCATGAAGAGTGAAGAGAGTTCACAGCATTTTCTACTCCAACGGGACATTATGACTTCAAGCGAATGCCATTTGGGTTATGTAATAGTCCATTAACTTACATGAGATTAATTAATACAATTCTAGATGGATTGTTGGGAAACACTGCCAGTGTATTTCTAGATGACATTTTAATAGTTTCTCAGACAGCAGTTGAGTACTTTAAGAAATTAGATCTGATATTCTCGAGACTAGATGAAGCAGGATTGAAAGTGAAACTTGAAAAATGTAAGTTCTTGCAAGACAGTGTTATCTAATTGGGACATAAGATAGAAAGACATGGAATTAGTACAGTGAATTCAAAGGTTGAAGCTGTCAAGAATTTTCAGGTTCCATCCAATGTAGATAAGGTTAGAAGTTTCTTGGGATTGATAGGATATTATAGAAAATTTATTCGATATGCTGACATTGCTAATCCATTAAGTTCTTTGTTGAGGAAGGACTCAAAGTTCATGTGGGGACCTGCACAGCAGCAAGCTTTTGACAAGTTGAAAGATAAACTCATGAGTTCACCTATTTTAATATTTCCTGCCTATGAAAAAGAATTCACTCTTTGCACTGATGCATCTGACATAGGATTAGGAGGCATACTGATGCAAGAGAGAAATGGAACTTTGAAACCAATAGCTTACACTTCAAGACTTTGTAATAATGCAGAGAGAAACTATTCTATAACAGAAAGAGAAACTTTAGCAGTAATTTATTCTTTAGAAAGATTTAGAGATATGATACTGGGATATCCAATCAGAGTTTAGACTGATCATACAGCTATTCAGAACTTATTTAAGCATAAGAATCTTAGAGGCAGACTCGCTAGATGGTTTGCGATACTTCAGTGCTATGAAGTTGAATTTTAATATATTCCGGGTAGAAAGAATGTTGCGGCAGATGTACTTTCTAGAAACATTAGCCAACCAATGACTGGTTTGATTAATTTTTTTTGTAGTATAGAGGAGTTAGTAACTTTAGATGATGAAATGCTAATAAAAGAACAGAGGGATGATAAGACATGTGATTCATTAGTCAAGTATTTGATGAACCTAAGATGAAAATCCTCCTAAACTACCAAAGGGGTATAAGATAGAGGAAATTCATTTGACTAATGGACTTTTGTATAGAAAAACAGTTGAAAATGGGAAAGATATTTCTAGAGGTCCAGTAAATCAGTTGGTAATATCACAAACTCTTGTAAAAGAGATATTGAAGTTACTTCATGATAGTGGTTGTAGCTCACATCCAGGAAAGGATAAAACTTATAGACAAGCACAACTTGAATATTTTTGCCCAGGTATGAAGAAGGATATATATAATTATATTGAAACTTGTTTGAAATGTGTTAAGGTGAAAGGAAATACTCCAAAACCTGCTCCTATACTTACCTATCCCATTCCACAGAAACCTTGGGAAAGAGTTCACATTGATACATTGGAGTTACCTATGACTGAGAATGGATATAAATATTTATTTGTTGCCATTGATTATTTTTTTAGATTTTGTATTTTACAACCCATTCCAAATAAGAAAGCTAAAACCATTGCTTAAGTAATCTATGATCAGATAATCTGTAATTTCACTACACCTAAGATCTTAGTTTCAGATAATGGAACTGAATTTAATAACAAAATCTTGGAAAAATTTATGTAGTTTATTTAAGATCCAGAAAGTCAATATCTTAGTGAATCATCCACAAAGTAATGGAGTTGTAGAAAGGTTAGATAAGAAAATTATTACATGTCTTAGAAGTATGATAAGTCCTCATAGTATAACTTGGGATACTTGGATTCCTTGTGTTAAATGTACTCTGAACAACCAAATTAATATAGCAACAGGGGAAACACCTCATTTTATAATTTTTGGGGAAGACAAAACTCTTCCATATGAAATTTTGACTGCAGATCAAAAACCTGTGTATAATATAGATGATTATATCTCAAAAAGAATAAATACTTTTCAAAGTATTCACCAAAGAGTTAGGGAACATATGCAGGAGTATTCACAAGAAATGAAAAAGCAACAACATAAAATAGCACAAAAACTAGAATTGAAAATAGGAGATTTAGTCATGGTGAAACTACATTCACCCTATAATAAACTTTCACCAAGGTACTCAGGTCCATATAGGGTAATTGATTCTGCAGGTGGAAATAGATAAACTCATACATTTAGAAACAAGAGAAGAATTGATAGGCCATTTGGATGATATGAAGAAAGTTAGGTTGCAGATCAATGATATATTTGAAAATGGCTGTTGTGATACCCTGTGTATCAATGTTGAGGAACCTGAAGAGTATAGAGAATATTTTGATAATATTCTTTGTGAATTGAATATTGATCTTGATACATTTTACAGATAGTATTGAATTGACCATTTGTATGTATTTGGGATGGGAGACCTAAACAACTGGAACTTGGTGTCAGGCAGAGACATGGAGACCTTGGATCTGCTGTGGTCAGACTTGGAACCTTAAGGACCTTTCACATAAGTATTGATATGAATCATTAAGACTGTCTTTGAAAATTGAATTGTGTTGAAAAAATATGATAATTGAAATGCAAGAAGAGACATTTAACAATAACTTCTAACTCTAAAGCAGTGAGTTTTGCAAATATGTTTGCAAATTATTTCATATTGCTATCGTCTTTGAAAAGATGATGAAACCATTTTCCAGTGAATTCTAATGTTGTTTGAATTGTAATTTTATTTGTTTTGGGATATGCTTTATTATTTACCATTATTCTACTGAATTATTATTGTGCAGTTTGAAGGGCTGCTTATTTCTTGATATACATGTTTGATACCATTTTACCAATTTATGCAAGGGTAGATTAACTTCTTATGATGAATTCCAAGTATATACTAGCAAACCCTGTAGGAGGGTAATATAAATCATTGGTCGGGACGACCAACGGTAGCTGCCGAGCCCTGTAAGAGGCCGGTAGATGGAGGTAGACATTTGGGTAGATAGAGGGGTAGGTGGAGACGAATGTAAATTTTATGACTAAAGGTTTGAAAACAACGGCCGACAGAAATGGCTTAGTCATACTCGCGCTCGCTCGCGCCTTGTATATTGTAAACAATGCGACATAATGCTTACGTAAATAATATCGCTTGAAACAGTATAACAGCCTCTCTGATTGGAGAAAAAGATGGAGGAGGAGAAAAAATATTGGCGCATGGAGGTAAAGTCACGCCCTTAAGGAGTGGCGCTTGTTTGAGAAGTAAAAGGATATTGGATGAATGAAATAGTGACGTCAGAACGAAGGTGGCTTGACATATTGTATAGGGATCCCCGGAGGAAGTCCCTTGGTGTAACCAAGTGTAATTACTGAGTAGAAAAGAAGATAAGAAAACTATATTCCCATTTTAATTCAACCCATCACGAAACTTTAATAATTGGTTATAGAAGAATTGGTGGAAACATACTTAAGAGAGGAAAGAGGCATGGGGCCTCTAGACGAGTGACTTACAGTACTACAATGATAAAAAGAAAGTAAAGAAAGTTGTGAATGAAGAGTTATACTATTACAGAAGAATAAGAATTTATTTAGAGATTAGTGCCACAGGTGCTAACATTTTCTTCTAAATTAATATTGCTAGTCTTTTATTATCCCGTACAATCGTTTCCATAATTTTACATACAAACAAACAGGGAAATAATCCCTGGGCATAGATGTGTTACTTTTTTAACATTTTGGAATTATGTTAGCAAGTTCCATTCTTGAGGAAATTTAACAGTAGATAAGGATTTATTGAATAAGATCGTAAATGGTTTTCAAATATAATTTTTAGCCTATTTTTAAATGTTTAGAAATTTTTTGTCTGGTTTTGGCGTTTCATTTATTTTTACTCGTTCAATCTGGTAAGCGAAAAAAAACTTCAGTAAAAGAAAAATTACCTATCATTTTATAATTACTAATGATATAATTCTGAGAGCTACTACGATCTTCAACTGTTTAGACAGACGTGAATGATAATTTAAGATACAGGCTATTTCTATATTGTCATTCGTATGTTCTCCATTTTGTAATACGAAAAGACTAATATTAGAAACAATTACTTTTATTTTTGTTTACATAGCTGTAAGACTGTTTTGGATTCGACTTGCTAGAGTGAGCTATGAATTCCTTGAAAATTTCGTTTTTTTATGAGTTTCTTCGTTTCACACGGTATCTCTCAAAAAGTAGCCATCATTATTATTATTATTTTTTTTTTTGCAATATATTTACGATAGGCTCATCCTTTGTGTGTAAGACTTATTTCAGCTTCTTTATTCATCCATTTTGGCTTTTATTGGACCTCGAACGTCTATTTTTAAAGGCTACACAGTGTTTAACTTCTTTGTCATATGTATAACTAAACAATTCACGCACTTCCTTGATACTTTCACTCAAACTAATTTGACTCCATTCAGCAACCGCTAGTTTCCTTCTGTGATTATCTAAGTTAGTCCTGCTATAATCAGGCTTCAAGTAAACATTTTCGGAGTCCGTAGGCAGGAAGTTGGATAGTGCTCCGCCCTCAATTTTTGAGGAGTGGCGCAGACTCACGAAGTTTGTCCAAAACTCCGTAAAAAAGCACGTTCCACGAACGAAAGCAAAGTGGCGACGTTAACACCTTATATGCGTACACAGAGACTGAGGATTGCCCTAAAAACACGCTTAGATTATTTAATCTCCTCGTGATCAGACATGCGTGAGGCAAACACACCGGCTTGCAGAAGAGTTTGGGGGAGTCACTTCCTGAATTCACATCAGGAAAAGGGGTGCATAATGAATTCACTCTCCAGCACGTGTTATAGGTTCCCTTACAAAATTTGGAGGGACGTCAAACTTGTGCTGGATGATAACTCTCGGCCTCTATCTAAGGTCACAAACTGCTTAAACTACACACCACACACTCCCAAAAACCAAGCTGATCGTCTGGCATCAGTATAGATCGAGGCCTTCAACCCCCACCCCTTGCAGGGACCGAGCTGTTTCAACACCTTGCACAGGGAAAACACTTTCGTTTCTAGCTGTAGTGTTTATCTGTATGTAGCCTATGTATGTATGTGTGTGAAAGAAGGAAGTTGAAGATAAATGTGGTCAAAAGTAAGGTGATGAGATGTACAAGGGGGGACAGTGGCAGTAGGCTGGAACTGAGTATTAAGGGTGAGAGACTGGAGGAAGTAGATTGTTTTAGATTCTTGGGTGTGAATGTGACAGGAAAGGGAGGAGTCGGGGTGAAGGTAGAATGTAGACTGACAGAAGCAAGTAAATGCCTTGGGGGATTAAAAAGTGTAATTAGAAAGAGACATTTGGGAATGGCGGATAAGAGGAGATTGTATGAAGGAGTGATTGTGCCGACAACACTGTACGGGGCAAAAACATGGAACATAAGAGAGGAAGAGGGAAGGAGTCTGAATGTGTTTGAGATGAAATGTCTGAGAAGTATGATAGGGGTTACTAGGCTAGATAGAGTGAAGAATGAGAAGGTGAGGAGAACAGGGGTGGAAAGGGAGTTGGGAGATAGGGTTGATGAAAAAGTATTAGGATGGTTTGGACACATGGAAAGAATGAGTGAGGAAAGATTAATAAAAGAAGTGTGGAAGACAGAGGTGGATGGATTGAACATGAGGCGCCGTCCAAGGATGAGATGGGTAGATGGGGTAAAAGGGGCATTGGGAATGAGGGAAATGTCTGTCGAGGAAGGACGGGAAAGGACAGAAGATAGGGGTGAATGGATAATGGTTGTAAATGGATGATGCTGTGATGCATGAGGGGGAGTGGGTGGAGGATGGGGGTGAGGGAGTATGTATGAGAAATTGTTTGACGCAGCCCGAAGGAATTTCTCCCTGTCTTCTTTTCTACATGAGGGGACGGAGAGAGAGGGTCGTCGAATTAATGAAGTGACCTTGCTGTGGATGTGCTCTCTCGCGACACTGCTTCTGACCCAGGACAGTTGACAAGATGCAGGGATGACCCGTCATCCAGGGGGTGCCAAGATAAAAGGGAAGGAAGGGGGTGGAAGGGAGCTCAGTATATAGGGGATGGAATGGGTGGGAGTGGTTTCTATGCCTTTGTCTTTTGCTACCTCCCATGTTAGAGGGAAAAGGCCTTTGGTGTATACATGTATGTATGTATGTATGTATGTATGTATGTATGTATGTATGTATGTATGTATGTATGTATGTATGTATGTATGTATGTATGTATGTATGTATATATATATATATATATGTATATATATATATATATATATATATATATATATATGTATATAATGTTTTTCTTCCTCATACAAAAAAAAAGGAAACTCCACCGACGTCACCCCTTCACTACGACCCTCCATCTCCTCCCCTCCATACATCAGCCTGGGTAAGTAGACATTTTTTACGTTGTCTATTGCCACGTATCAGCAATAAAGTCTCCATAAATTTTAGTTTTATTCATGAATGGGTCCGAACACAACTCTGACGCGGCAAACAAATCCATCACACGAAGCCACTCTGCGCGAAATTCAAAGGCACAGGGCATGGCCACTCAGCACTCTAGCCACTCGTCACAATGTGCAAACACGTTGCTAAAGAACATGACCAACCAAAATTTTATTACAATTATAAAGGACGAGACGACATTGCCACTGATGACAAAAAAAAATAATAATAAATAAATAAATAAATAAATAAATAAAATAATAACAACTAGGCTTGACAAAAACGACACCTTGGATGGGGATATCATTCAGTCTGACGTCTTCCTGGAAACTGATAACCATGTGGATTTTGTCACAGAATTCAAAAAAGCATTTGCTACCTTTGAGACATTGGGAGCACTATCTCCCGTATACTCTCTTGTAAAGATTTTAAATCATGGGCCATACACCACGAAGGACAGAGTGGTTAAAATAGCTTCAACATTCAAAACCGAATTACGCGAAAGCTTCAAGCAGTCAGACTGGGTTGTAGATGAAAATGTTACACTTGAACATGTATCCATAATGGCACATCTCCGATTTCTCTCTCAGTTACACCCAGAAACATTACAAAAGGCTAGTACTCTTGCATTTACACAAGGTGACAAGGTAGCCAGATTCGCTAGAAAGATCCATGACTGACAAAACGATTGCTCAAATACAGAGCCAGTCAATACCCATCGCGCCCAAACACACCGTAGCTCAGGTCACACAAGCATCCCCGCATAACACGAGATCAAGAAATATATCTCCTACTGCCAGAAACCAGGGCGCATGGAAAGCATGTGCTACCACAAATAACCAACACAGCCAAACCAACATTGCAATTTTCACAGTACGTACTTTCACACTTCCGACAAATGTCGTGTACTGCGCATCCAGACGCAACGCACACTAGGCTCAACATCCCCGGTAAAGTATTCACGTAACCCATCTCCAGCATATTCATGTTACACATCTGCGAGATATTCACGTAAGACATCCCCCGCAGGTCAGTAACGTGACACCTATCCTACATGACTCCACACTACGAAGCCTCAGTACCAATCGAGAACAGTGAATCCTTACACAGATATACAGACATCAACGTTACCAGTATACACACTAGACAGCCCAGACACATCTTCCCATACATTTACCTTCAACGTCACGTCTGGAAACACCAAAATGACAGTTTTTTCTCGACACGGGTTCACCAGTAAACATCATCTCAGTAAATAATTTTCATAAATTCTGCACCCTAACAAAACGGGTAGCTATTTTGGAACCCCCAGACGTAAACATGTGCATTATGGATGGAATACCTTTCCTTATCATTGACAAATTCTCTCTTGACATAAGCTTCAAAGACGAGTGCCCATCCATTTCAGTTTCCACCTATGTAGCTGATGTTCATTTCCCTGTTGATATCCTCATAGGCTTAACACTGATGAAGCAATATAATATCATCATTTACCCTGCTCAACATGGCATCATTTATGCTAATCACTTCCTCCCTGCATTGCCATCAGCAAATTATCCTAAAATCAACCACATCAACGTGGCCAAGCAGGGAAAACCTGATTTTAATACCAAATAATTCTAGCACAACTGCTCAAACTAACTCTGCTTCATCACACGAGGATGCACCAATTCTTAACTCAAATGGCACCGACACACACACAAATGCCCACGATTCTATCCCTTCCACCTTACTACCTGTTCTAGGAAGACATTCCAAGCAAACAGACGTGCAAACTCTTCTCGAAGGTCAAAATCTGCGAAACTAATGACAAAACACCCAATAAATAACGTTGATCTTTCACTGCCGAAGGACCATTTATTGCCCCTCTTAGGGGATTTCAACACACAATCCACCCCAGTCTCGGAAGTGTTATCTACTTTTCAACACACTCACGTAGTGTTTATCAGCCAAAAGACGCTGTTCCCTCGTGAATACACACGGATACATATACGAGTTTTCCAAGCACAAGACACCGATGTACTCTGTATGCCAGAAACTTGCCGCGTGAATGGCATGTCCCTGATTTCAGCTATCTGCTCTACGTCAAAGAAAGGTCATACTTCTATCTTAATTGCCAATGACACTAACGTACCCCTGCATCTCATAGTTGGTACAAACATTTGCGGTTTCCAAGTATATCCTTCACGCATTAAAGTCATGGATCATGGATGACAATTTCCCAACTTATCAAGTTTGTGCCACACTTTCCGATGTACAAACAACACAGAAACCCATTGATGTATCTCAGCTTAACCAAATTGATTTCCCTGATACATGAATAGACTTGCTTACCCTTTGCAACAAGTCCATACGTATACCATTGCCACTCAAGGTGAACCCCTTGGAGTCACTAATCTTATTCAGCATCATATACCCTTTCGTGAAAACTCAAAACCATGTTACAGTCCCGCATACAGATTATCACACAGCAAACGCACGATTGTAGGTAACCTTATCCAAGACATGATTACGCAAGATATCGAAACATCCATTAGCGAATGGAATTTTCCACTCTTCATAGTACCAAAACAAGATGGGTCCTTCTGACTTCAGAGAGTTAAATAAGCTCACCATACTAGACCGACACCTAATTCAGATTTTGCAGGAGCTCCTTCACTCTGTCAGTGAAAACAACGTAGTTGTCACGACCTTAGACCTTATGTCGGGATATTTCCTGATCCCCCTTGCTCCAGACTCTAGGCCTCTGACAGCTTTTAGCACACCCACAGGACACTATTAATTCAAACGACTCGCCATGGGTCTCATATCAGTTCCTTCAGTGTTCACGCGATTCATGCACAAGGTACTAGCAGGTCTCATTGGTCACTCTGTTTTCATGTACATCGATGACGTCATCATAGCTTCCAAATCAATTAACGAACATCTACACACTCTACATACTGTCCTCTTGCGACTAGAACAGGCAGGTCTCAATCTGAGGCTCATGAAGTGTCCTTTCCTTCAGAAAGAAATACGTTTCCTAGGGCATGTCCTTAATTCACAAGGAATTTTAACTTCGCAGGACAAGGTCAAACCAGTCATAGATTTTCCACGCCCTACTTCTGTAGAACACATACGTTCATTCCTTGGTCTGTCAGGTTTTTACAGACGTTACATTCAAGGTTACGCTAATATAGCAGCACCTATAACGTCACTTCTTAAGAAGAACACACCCTTCAATTGGACACCTGACCAAGAGAAAGCCTTAACCACGGCACCTATTCTTGTCTTCCCAAACCACAAGCTTCCCTTTACAATTTACACTGATGCGTCCTATACAGGACTAGGCGCTCTCCTCATGCAACATCACGACACAAAACTCAGACCAATTGCCTATGCGAGCCGCATACTCAGCAAACACGAGCGGTATTACTCAGTCACAGACATAGAAGCCTTAGCAATGATATACGCACTCAAACATTTCAAATACATCATCCTCGGTTGCGAAATACACATATACATAGACCATTTACCAATATTACACCTATTCAAGGGGAAAAACCTTTCCGGGAAACTTGCCCTCTGGTTCCTCACCATACAAGAGTTCATGCCTACCTTCCATTTTGTTCAAGGGGAAGCAAATGATCTTAGTTGCCATATTGTGACCATCATTCAAAACACAATTTCAGCCAATATTACTTAAGAGTACACAGTATGTATGTATGTATGTATGTATGTATGTATGTATGTATGTATGTATGTATGTATGTATGTATGTATGTATGTATGTATGTATGTATTTATGTATGTATGTATGTATGTATGTATGTATGTATGTATGTATGTATGTATGTATGTATGTATGTACGTACGTACGTACGTATGTATGTATGTATGTATGCATGTGACCTCAGCTATCTCAGTCCGCTCGTGACCTCAGCTAGAGACCTCGTTTTTCTGCACAGACACCAGCTAGCGAATACCTGTGAAGTTTATATCTCCGAATAGTGTTAAGTGATTGTGTTGTGTTTTGGTGATTGTATACGTATAGCGCTATACAGTTACAGATATACGATAAAGTGCAGTGTTTTATTTAAATTCAAAACAGTTTTCTGTTACCGTACTCCAAAGGTAGGAGAAATAGTATAAGGTAAGCAGAGTAAGCTTCGTGTATTTAGTTTATGAGAGACCGCTTTGATTTTTTGTTGTTGTTGATTTGTATTTTCTCTTTGCCGTTTTTATTGCTAAAGGGGGAGTGAAATGGCTTGTGAAGGTTGCGTGAACCTAGAGGTCCGTCTCAGGATGTGTGAGGAGGAAATTCGTCTTCTCAGGAGTGCGCTCCGTGAGAAGAGTGAACCCTCCCCACAACCCAAAGAGCGTTCCACTTCTTCACCTACTGTCACTGCCTCTTGCGACTAGAACAGGCAGGTCTCAATCTGAGGCTCTTGAAGTGTCCTTTCCTTCAGAAAGAAATACGTTTCCTAGGGCATGTCCTTAATTCACAAGGGATTTTAACTTCGCAGGGCAAGGTCAAGGCAGTCATAGATTTTCCACGCCCTATTTCTGTAGAACACATATGCTCATTCCTTGGTCTGTCAGGTTTTTACAGACATTACATTCAAGGTTATGCTAATATAGCAGCACCTTTAATGTCACTACTTAAGAAGGACACGCCCTTCAATTGGACACCTGACCAAGAGAAAGCCTTAACCACGGCAACTGTCCTTGCCTTCCCAAACCACAAGCTTCCCTTTACAATTTACACTGATGCGTCATATACAGGACTAGGCGCTCTCCTCATGCAACATCACGACACAAAACTCAGACCAATTGCCTATGCGAGCCGCATACTCAGCAAACACGAGCGGTATTACTCAGTCACAGACATAGAAGCCTTAGCAATGATATACGCACTAACATTTCAAATACATCATCCTCGGTTACGAAATACACATATACATAGACCATTTACCAATATTACACCTATTCAAGGGGAAAAACCTTTCCGGGAAACTTGCCCTCTGGTTCCTCACCATACAAGAGTTCATGCCTACCTTTCATTTTGTTCAAGGGGAAGCAAATGATCTTAGTTGCCATATTGTGACCATCATTCAAAACACAATTTCAGCCAATATTACTTAAGAGTACACAGTATGTATTTATGTATGTATGTATGTATGTATGTATGTATGTATGTATGTATGTATGTATGTATGTATGTATGTATGTATTTATGTATGTATGTATGTATGTATGTATGTATGTATGTATGTATGTATGTATGTATGTATGAATGTATGTATGTATGTATGTATGTATGTATGTATGTATGTATGTATGTATGTATGTATGTATGTATGTATGTATGTATGTATGTATGTATGTACGTACGTACGTATGTATGTATGTATGTATGCATGTGACCTCAGCTATCTCAGTCCGCTCGTGACCTCAGCTAGAGACCTCGTTTTTCTGCACAGACACCAGCTAGCGAATACCTGTGAAGTTTATATCTCCGAATAGTGTTAAGTGATTGTGTTGTGTTTTGGTGATTGTATACGTATAGCGCTATACAGTTACAGATATAAGATAAAGTGCAGTGTTCTATCTAAATTCAAAACAGTTTTCTGTTACCGTACTCCAAAGGTAGGAGAAATAGTATAAGGTAAGCAGAGTAAGCTTCGCGTATTTAGTTTATGAGAGACCGCTTTGATTTTTTGTTGTTGTTGATTTGTATTTTCTCTTTGCCGTTTTTATTGCTAAAGGGGGAGTGAAATGGCTTGTGAAGGTTGCGTGAACCTAGAGGTCCGTCTCAGGATGTGTGAGGAGGAAATTCGTCTTCTCAGGAGTGCGCTCCGTGAGAAGAGTGAACCCTCCCCACAACCCAAAGAGCGTTCCACTTCTTCACCTACTGTCACTGCCATGAGCGAGTGGCGCTCCGTGGGGTCCCGTTTGTCGAGCCCGCGTTCGGTAGACGTGTGCCCTGTGGAGCAACCGCTGGCTCTAGCCAATCGTTTTGCTCTACTGGAGGATGAAGTGGCTGAAAACCAGGAGTTCTTGGTGGTTGGGGACTCTATGGTGCGAGGCTTTGACGACATCCTGTAGCGGAAGACTAAGCGACGTTGCAAGCTTGTATGTCAACCGGGCCGTGGGATCGTCGATTGTACCCGGTCCATCAGGGAGCAAGGACGGAAGAACATGGTTACGATTGTTCATACGGGAAGTAACGATGTAGGTGGGGTGAGATCAGAGGAGCTTGTTCGGAATTACAAGGTCCTCCTTCAGGAGATGAAGGAACGTGGGACCCGTCACGTAGTCTGTGGGATCCTCCCGAGGATCTACGCAGGCTCGTGTTGGAACAGTAGAGCCATAGGGATCAATGATAGGATATCGCAGTTGTGCACACAATTGGGATACCACTTTCTTGATCCTTGGTATCTCTTTTCTAGGCGCCATGACCTTTACGCTTCTGATGGGATCTACCTTACCCGCAGAGGCAAAGATGTTCTTACAAACCTCATTGTGGGAGTTTGTAATGAACTAGCTCCTTTTTTAGGGTAGAAACCCAAAGGGAAGGGGAAATAGAATGTACTTGGGAAAACAGTGTAGAGTATAGCATTAATGTAGAACAATGTGCCGGTATAGGGCAAAATTTAATTTTAGGATATAATGTCGCTAGAGGACGAAATGTCACATTAGGATATAATGTCATAGGACAAAATGTCGCAATGGGATGTAATGACAGTGGAGGACAAAAGATCACGTTGGGAAGTAATGATAGTGGAGAACAAAATATCACGATAGGACGTAATGATAATGGAGGAGAAAATATCACGGTATGATATAATGTCAGTGAAGGCCAAAATATAATTTTAGGAAGGGATACTGGACAGAATGTCAATGAAGGCCAAAATATCATGATAGGATGTAATGTCGCTAGAGAACGAAATGTCACATTTGTAAGAGGCCGGTAGTTGTACGAATGGTAATCAGGTGAAATACATGCTGAGTCAACAATTCAGACTCGACGCCTGCTCGCCTGCTGTTTGATAACATCGAAGGCGACGTTATGTCTATGTAAACACGCCGACGGTGGTGACTGTTTTATAATCGATGATGTAATCAAAACTGTAAGCGCAAGTTATTCTTCGTTTGACAATGCTGAGGTAAACGATATTGCTAGTGACATTGTAACGGCTTTCCGGATTGGAGAAAAGGTGGAGAAGGAGGAAAAACTATTGGTGCATGAATTCAAAGTCACGCCCATAAGGAGTGACATTTATTTGAGAAGTCAGAGGAGATTGGATTAGAAAAATTAGTGACGTCAGACGAAGGTAGCTTAGCGTAGGATACGGGGATCTCGAGAGACGGTGTGGGCAGACGAGAGAGAGAGATCCTGAGTGTAACAAGACTGTGAAATTACAGTGAAAGAAGAAAAGTACCAATTTCTTTACCCCAGGACTGATTTGAAGTACATGACAAGAACTAGGCATGGGGCCTAATGAACTTGGAAACTAGCGAGACTAAAGGAAACTAGGCATGGGGCCTACTACTTAAAAAGTACTGGAAAACTTATAAGAAAAGACGTGAGGGGAAATTAAGTGACTACTAAAAGAATAGAGGGAGAGGTCTGACAGTGGTGACAGTGGCTACGAGGGAGGTGAAACATTAGGATGTAATGTCATAGGACAAAATGTCACAATGGGATGTAATGACAGTGGAGGACAAAAGATCACGATGGGAAATAATGATAGTGGAGACCAAATTTCACGATAGGATGTAATGATAATGGAGGAGAAAATATCACGGTAGGATATAATGTCAGTGGAGGACAAAATATAATTTTAGGAAGGGATACCGGACAGAATGTCAATGAAGGCCAAAATATCAAGATAGGATGTAATGACAGTGGAAGACAAAAGATCACGATGGGATGTAATTATAGTGCAGGAAAAAATATCACGGTAGGATATAATGTCACTGGAGGACAAAATATAATTTTAGAAAGGGATGCCGGACATAATGTCACTGAACGACGGGAGGCCGGCGTGAATCACGGTGACGTAGGGGGACAAAATGTACAAAAGAGATCGGATGACCGTGATCGACCAGATGTCCGTGATGGGGGAAATGTTAATTTTGATAGGAGAAATGTTAATGAGGCATTGAATGTCAATCAAGGACCAAAAAATAATAATAATATAGAGCAAGTATAAATAAAAAACAAAATGATAATGTAAGACATGATATTGAAACTCAAAATGTGTCAAAAAGAAATAATCACGAGTTTCTTAAAACCATGTACTTTAATGCTCGTAGTATTAGGAACAAATTTAAAGAAATACAGGCGTATGTCAAAAGCGAAAATCTCGATATGATAGGAATAACTGAGACATGGTTAAATGGTACAGAGTTCGAAGCCGAATTTAATATTGCGGGATTTAAACACTTTCATCAGGATAGGAACCACATGAAAGGTGGGGGTGTTCTATTGTACGTTAAAAATAATGTTCATGCTTGTGTTTTAGAAAAAGTGAAACAGGATGCATATGATAGTTTGTGGGTTGAGTTAACCCAAACAAATGGACAAAAAATGAATATAGGTGTAATATATAGGCCAAAGACATTATCATTAGCAGACGACAAACTGCTATTTCAAGAACTGTCTAGTTTCTGCAACCGGGATTTATTGATAATGGGTGATTTCAATTTTACTGACATTGATTGGATGACCCTTGAACATGCCCATATAGGTAGTCGCTTGATTGATTTTCTTGGTGACAATTACTTAATTCAGCATGTAAAAGAGCCCACAAGATATGGAAACTTACTCGATCTATTGATCACTAGCCGCGAAAGCATGGTAAGTGATGTAGAAGTCGGTGAATCTGTTGCAAATAGCGATCACAACTTAGTCAGATTCAAACTCCTAAACAGTTTTAGAATAGATACTTGTGCTTCTAAAATACCCGATTTCAGTAAAGCTCAGTTCATAGGACTACGTCAGGAGCTTCAGCTTACAGATTGGGAGGCAAAATTAAACGAAAGGCCTGTAGATCAGATGTGGGAAATATTTCAAAATACGCTCACTAAGATGATTCAAACTTACATTCCTTTTAAGGACAGACGTCCCCCAAATCAGGCTCGCCCAAAGTGGCTCGACAAAGAAACTGAAAAAAGTATTGCTAAAAAGAGACAGGCTTATAAGAAATATAAGTGCTCGGGTGCATCTAATGACTATCAAAGTTATGTATCAATACGGAGAGATTTAAAAAAGACAATAAGAAAAAGAAAACGACAATACGAAATGAACATCGCTGATAAATCCAAAGAGAATCCCAAAGAATTCTATAGTTACATTAGAGATAAAAAGGTTGTTAGGAATCACATTGGTCCACTATTATCTGCTGACGGTCAACTTGAATATTCAAATGAAGGAATGTGTAATATCTTAAACAATTATTTTAGCTCGGTATTCGTAAACGAAACACCTCAAAGTGAATTCCAAACTGAAACCTGTGAAAAGTCTGGGGTAAACTTACTCACTACGGTAAATATAACAAAAGAAAAAATTAAAAGGTCTATAGACAAACTCAAAGTTAATAAAACACCAGGGCCTGACGGTTGGCATCCAAGAATCTTAAAGGAAATGAAAAATGAGATTGTTGTTCCATTAGAAATTATTTTCAAGAAATCCATCATATCCGGAGATGTCCCAAGAGAATGGAAGCTAGCTAACGTTACTCCCATATTCAAAAAAGGTGACAAAAAGAAACCAAATAACTATAGGCCTATAAGTTTGACTTCAATCGTAGGAAAAATAATGGAAACTATCATCAGAGATGCTATCGAACATCATTTAGAAAGTAACCGTTTGATAAATGATAGCCAGCATGGTTTCAGACGGAAACGTTCTTGCGTGACTAACTTACTCGAATTCTACAACACAGTTATCTCGAATTATGACAAAAGAAACACTATAGATTTAATATATCTAGACTTTGCAAAAGCTTTTGATACCGTCCCACACGAAAGACTAATTACTAAATTAGCTTTGCATGGAAAAAGTGGTAGCCTATTAGGTTGGACTAGTAATTGGTTGAATGATCGAAAACAGAGAGTTGTTTTAAATGGAAAAACTTCTGGATGGAAAAGTGTTGCAAGTGGAGTTCCTCAGGGTTCCGTTCTTGGGCCACTTCTATTCATAGTATATATAAATGATATAGACCATTGACTAAAATCTACTGTTTCCAAATTTGCTGATGATACAAAACTGTGCGGAGTGGCAAATGATCACTCAAACCAATTAGATATTCAAGAAGATTTAGATCAATTACAGCAATGGTCTGAAAAGTGGCTAATGAAATTTAACACAAGTAAATGCAAGGTAATGCACATAGGTAAAAATAACAGTAAGTACGATTACAAGTTATTTGGTAATTCGTTAACAATAGTGGATAGTGAAAAAGATCTCGGCGTAATTATCAGTAACGACCTCAAATCATCCAAGCAGTGTATTTCAGCCTCTGAGAAAGCAAATAAGATTCTGGGACTGATTGCGCGATCTTTTGATTTCAAAAGTCCATCACTCATTAACAAGCTATATAAATCGTTAGTTCGTCCACATTTGGAATATGCTGTTTCCGTATGGTCACCGAATCTCATTAAAGACATTGACAGACTGGAAAAAGTACAACGGCGAGCCACAAAACTGATTCCAAATATCAAAAATAAATCATACGAAAATCGACTAAAGCACATGAATCTGTTTTCCCTAAAAAAGCGTAGACTTAGAGGTGACTTGATACAGGTCTTTAAGATTTTAAAGGGAATTGACATCAAAAGTGACAAAATTTTCACATTGAATGAGAATCAGACAAGAAACAATGGTCTCAAACTGTCCGGAAATAGATTCAATTTGGAAGTAGGTAGAAACAACTTTGCCAACCGTGTAGTTAATGAATGGAATAAACTTCCTGCACAGGTAGTGCAATGTAGTTCAGTTCGAAGCTTTAAGAATCATTTAGATAAATACCTAAGTAAGATACTGTAATGATTATAATTTATCTTATATTATTTGTTTTTGTTTTGTTATCATTTGTCTGTCTGATTTTCATTTATTATTAGTTATATGTCAATTTATTATTATTTACTATTTACCTGTTTGTTTATTATTTTAACTATACCTATGCATTTATTTATGTATTTTATTTGTTATTTACATTATTATAGTTTTTATTTATTATTATATTATTAATATGATTTTTTTTTTTTTTTTTTTTTTTTTGCATCCGACCTAGATATGGATCAAAAGGTCTCCTGTCGGCATGCTCCGCCTTTGTAATCCTTTGTGTGTGTGTGTGTGTGTGTGTGTGTGTGTGTGTGTGTGTGTGTGTGTGTGTGTGTGTGTGTGTGTGTGTGTGTAGCACACATTCATAGATTGGCTCCAAATTAGGACGAGGGAATCGTATGAGAGGTACAAAGTAAAGAGAAGGGAAGTTAAACATAAGATAAAGGAAGCAAAGAGGAGAGCAGATCTGAAATGAGGTAAGAGTATGACGGAAAATTTTGAAAGTAATAAAAAAATGTTTTGGAAAAAATTAAAAGAGGATGAGGAGACTAATCACATAGAGAAGAAAAGGTAAAAGGTTCATATGGAAAGATGATAATGGAAGACAAGGCAGTGAGAGCAAGGTGGGCAGAGTATTTTAGGGTATTGCTAAATGTGAAGGAGGATCAGGAGGGAAAGGTAGTTGCAGTGGGAAGCGGTAAGAAAATGAGCGTGATGAATGAGGAAAATATAGGAGAAAAAGGGAAAGATGAATTGAAAGCAGCTGTTAAGATTATGAGAGCAGGTAATGCACCTGAGTTGGATGGATGCCATGCAGAATGTCTGAAGAAAGGAGGTAGAGTGATGGTGGACTGGCTGGTGATGTTATTTAATGTTTGTTTAAGAGTGTCGGAGGACTGGAGGAGTGCCTATATAATTCCACTTCACAAGGGAAAGGGGGACAAGTATGAGTGTAGTAGTTTCAGAGGGATCAGCTTGTTGAGTGTAGTTGGGAATGCTTATGGGAGGGCCTTGATTGAGAGGACTAGGAGAGGAACAGAGGTAGTAATTGGTGAAGAGCAGTGTGGTTTTAGGACAGGTAGGGGTTGTGTAGATCAGATTTTTGTGGTAAGACAGATATGTTAGAAAGCTATAGGAAAAGGTAAGGATGTTATTTGGGTTTTTATGGATCTGGAAAATGTTTACGACAGTATAGACAGGAAAGCGCTGTGGGAGGTACTGCATATATATGGGATAGGAGGAAAGCTGTTAAGAGCAGTCAAGAGTTTTAACAAGAGTTGTGGAACTTGTGTCGGGATTGGAAGTGGAGAGATTTTCATTTCGTCATCCACAAATTCTGGGCTGCAGATGCGCAGGCCACGAAGGAACATGGAAGAAAATACTGACATCGGAACACAGTAGAGATATCCCAAATTCTTTTTGGACAAATTTTTAAAAAAAGCAAAAAGGACATTCTATAAAGGCGAACCAAAACAAAAGTTTGAGAAAAATAATTTACTTGTACTTCCTTTTAATGAAAATCTTATAGAGATTCCCAATATACTTGAAAATTTCAATGTAATTGTAGCTTTCAAGAACAATACAACTCTAAAAAATCTTCTCATAAAGAACTCCCCTGATAACTCTACAGGCTGTGTATATAAAATACCTTGTATTAAATGTGACAAATATTATGTAGGTCAAACAGGAAAAGAATTAGAGGTTAGGATTAAGCAGCATAAAAACAGCATAAAAAAGGGCCAAGAATCTAGTGCACTTTTTAAACATGTTTGTGAATTTGACCATCCTATTGACTGGAAAATGCTTGAAAAATTATACAGTGTAATAATATAACAAAAAGAAATATAATAGAGTCAGGAATTATCAAATACAATTATGACCAACTCATTAATGATAGTTTAGGATTATATAAATTAGATCCATATATTGTCAATAATATAAATAGTACATATTTTAAAAGTTAATGTAATAATGATCTGTTTCCACGACCTCGCCGAGTGACCCAACCTGAGCTTTCAGGCTTCGGAGAAGAGGGTAAATGTCTCTCTTGTCCTATTATTACTCTGTATCTCCATTTTCTTTTCTCATTTTTCTGTACTCCTTGATAATGTGAATATATCACGAAAGCGCTCGGACTCCGTGTGTTTTTCCTTTTCCTAGTGGACTCTGCATATATATATATATATATATATATATATATATATATATATACATATATATATATATATACATATATACATATATATACATATACATATGTATATATATACATATATACATATATATATATATACATACATATATATATATATATATATATATATATATATATATATATATATACATACATATATTAGCGAATTGAGGGAGCAGGTTTTCATCGATACATTTTCTTTTAAAAATCGCTGCACACTCTGCATTGGTTATCTTCTTCTTAAGTCTTTCTATTCTCCTGACTATTTTCTTCTCTGAAGCAGGGAGAGAAAATATAACATTTCCGAACGAATCCATATTTGGAAATAAAACCAACATTTAACGACGTTTCGCCTACACATTAGGCATCTTTTTGTAATTTTATTAAAAACGTTTCTTACAAGAATATAAATACAGAAAAACGACAAAAAGACATAATGGAGAGGTCAATGGTAACACGTGTCATGTTCTATTGGTGACGCGGGATGCTCCAAAGAGTTCTAAAGTACCACACATATTTTGTTGGATATTGATTAATGGCATATGGTCTCTAATAAAAACAGCCTCTAAACATTTAAGTTTCTTTTTGTTGTTATTCTTAAACAAAATTGAGGTGCTTTTATTTAGCTGGTCCCGTGTAATGCTGATGTTGTGGGATTTTGTTAGGTGGGTTTTTATCGCGCCGTTTTGCATATGTTGTGTGAGCCTCTGAGTTAAACTTTGTGTGGTATAGCCTATATACTCTTCTTGGCAAAGCACACCGTCTTTGTATAAATCACATGAGTATTTATATACCACATTATTTTTCTTAAGTTTATCCGTGGTAGCTGTCATATTGTTTTTCATTACCAGCGATGATGTTCTAGGGTTACGGTAATAAATCATAAAGTTTATTTTGTCCTCTTCGTTTCTAGGCTTACAACTTTTATGGACAATGTCTTTCAAAACTTTTTCATCTTTTTTATACGCTGATGACATTGTGTGTGTGTGTGTGTGTGTGTGTGTGTGTGTGTGTGTGTGTGTGTGTGTGTGTGTGTGTGTGTGTGTGTGTGTGTGTGTGTGTGTGCGTGTGTGTGTGTGTGTGTGTGTGTGTGTGTGTGTGTGTGCGTGTGTGTGTGCGTGCGTGCGTGCATGCGTGCGTGCGTGCGTGCGTGCGTGCGTGTGTGTGTGTGTGCGTGTGTGTATGTGTGTGCGTGTGTGTGTGTGTGTGTGTGTGTGTGTGTGTGTGTGTGTGTGTGTGTGTGTGTGTGTGTGTGTGTGTGTGTGTGTGTGTGTGTGTGTGTGTGTGAGAGAGAGAGAGAGAGAGAGAGAGAGAGAGAGAGACAGAGAGAGAGAGAGAGAGAGAGAGGTCAATAATCTCTTTTACTGGCACATTTGTGAACAGATTCTCAACATCTAATGAGGCTATCAACCCTACTGGTTGGGAGGATTCAAGGATGGTGAGGGATTCTTGCGACGATTTCAGGCTGTAGGAGGATGGGATGTAGGGGGTTATTAGGGAGTTAAGGCGTTTGGCAACATAACAGCAGGCACCACCAAACTTCCCCTAGTCGAAGGAGACTGCAAACTTGGATATGCCTTTGGGAATGTTAAAACGCACAAGCCTGGAAACCCCCTCCGCCCTATCATCAGCCAAACACCTTCAGTTACCTACAAACTTGCCAAACGCCTTAACTCCTTAATAACCCCATACATCCCAACCTCCTACAGCCTAAAATCGTCGCAGGAATTCCTCACCATCCTTGAATCCACCCAACCAGTAGGGTTCATAGCCTCATTAGATGTTGAGAATCTGTTCACAAATGTGCCAGTAAAAGAGACTATTGACCTCATCTGCCAGAGTATCTACCACAAGCCCAACTCAACACCCCTCGCCGTCCCTGAAGCAATCCTCCGAGAACTCCTTGAAATCTGCACGATGGAAGCTCCCTTCTACGGTCCAGATGGGAAAATGCGCATACAGGTAGACGGCGTGGCAATGGGATCCCCCCTTGGACCACTCTTCGCCAACTTCTATATGGGATCCATCGAAGAGAAAGTCTTCAACGACCATCCTGACATGCAGCCCTGTATCTACGCCCGGTATGTTGACGACATTTTTATTAGCGCAAAAGATTCCCAATCTGTAACTCAACTCTCACACACATTCAAGAAACATTCAACCCTCAATTACACCTATGAACACCAACGCAACGATGGCACCCTCCCATTCTTAGATATACTAGTAGGCACAGCCTCAGATCGATTCACGACTGAAGTCTACGTCAAAGACACTAACCTCGGTTTCTGTCTTAACGGCAGTAGCGAATGCCCAGAACGCTACAAACAAAGCGTGATCCGATCACTAGTGAACCGAGCCTTCTCCCACAGCAGTACATGGAAAACCACGAACAACGAACTCCAACGTATAACAACACTACTTGTCAACAACGGCTATCCACAACACTCCATCGAATCCATTATCAAAAACAAGATGAACTCCTTTACCGGCCAACCAACACCCACAAACACCAATATACCAACACTGGACCTGTACTACAAAGGACACATGAACACCGGCTACAAAGAAGACGAAAGAACACTTCAAAATATTATCACACGTAACATTCGACCCAACAACCCAGACACTAAGATACGCCTAATCGTATACTACAAAACCTCCAAAACACACACCCTGGTTATTAAGAACAACAGCCAGCCCCCCAACCCTCCTCTACAAGAAGTCAACGTCGTGTATAAGTTTGATTGCCCTGTCGGTGATTGTCAGCACCGCACCTCCTCATACATTGGCATGACTTCTATGACCCTCTCCAAAAGACTCTCATACCACCTCCAGAATGGCGCCATCAAAACACATATGACAAAAGAACACAAAACCACCATCACCAGACAAACATTAAACGAAAACACTAAAATAATCTACAAAGCCCACGACCCCCTTCGCCTTAAGATGGCCGAAGCAGTGAACATATACATCGAGAAACCTTCCATTAACATACAACTCATGCCCACAACCACACTCCCAAGCAGTAGACGCACATAACACAAACAATAACACCCCTTTCCACAATCCACAAGGAAGTTGCTACTTCCACGTACGCAGCGCTACGGATCACGGCTACATGAAATGACCTCTCCCAGTGTTCGGCCAATGTACGGCCTGTATTTAACCCATGTAATCACCAACTATTGTTACTCCCTCCCTGAGGATGACCGAGTAAGGTCGAAATACGTATAGGAGAATTAAAAAAGAGAAAACCGCACCCAATGTCTTTTGGACACCTTCTCAGCTATTTGGAACCACCACAAAAACTTGTTGCACGAGAGAAATTAAAGCTCCAATATAAACTCAACAACGCCATTGTCGCTGTAGATTTCTTGAAATCATGTATACAACATGGCCTCCTACCAAAATTCACATATCGTCGCCAGGCCAGCAGCCGGAGAATCAACCCTCAAGATAGGCTATCCTACTTGAAGGAGGAACTGCAGGCGAAGGAATCGCTACTCCAGCAACTGCGAGCAGAGTATCATAATACCTGTTCAAAATGGAACAACACCGATGACATCCAACAAGACATCAAAACCTCCATCGAAACAGCACTCCTAAATATGTCTGATAGACATATTCTAGAAGCCAGAAGAAGGGTCGGCCGCAAACTTGCCAACTTATACGGCGGCCCTGTCTCCATCCCGAGATCTAAGGATCAATTCATAAACCTCAGCAGCGCTGAGCTTACAAAAGAGCAAGTTGAATTCCTTAACCTTGGACTCAACTGCCACTACATGTCCAAGCCCTACCACCTCCACAAGAAAATCGAAATGGAACTGCTCCTAGACAATATACACCAACTAGAAAAAGAGAAAAAGATTACTACAAACCCCAATCTAACATCTGAAATATGTGCTGAAGTCAATAAACGAAGAGGACACCACAATACCTCCCTACTCACATCCCCTCTTCGGAAAGCAGCCAAGGAACTAAAAGAGCAGGATAATATCGTCATACGTAGGGCAGATAAATCTTCCATCTACGTCCTACTTGACAAGGAAGAATACGTCGGAAAGATGAAAACCATACTAGATGACACCACCAAGTTCAAAATCATCACAACTAACCCCACCCTGGATCTGAGAAAGAAACTCAACAAGATCATCAGAAAAAACAACATAACAGCAGGCACCACCAAACTTCCCCTAGTCGAAGGAGACCACAAACTTGGATATGCCTTTGGGAATGTTAAAACGCACAAGCCTGGAAACCCCCTCCGCCCTATCATCAGCCAAACACCTACAGTTACCTACAAACTTGCCAAACGCCTTAACTCCTTAATAACCCCATACATCCCAACCTCCTACAGCCTAAAATCGTCGCAGGAATTCCTCACCATCCTTGAATCCTCCCAACCAGTAGGGGTCATAGCCTCATTAGATGTTGAGAATCTGTTCACAAATGTGCCAGTAAAAGAGACTATTGACCTCATCTGCCAGAGTATCTACCACAAGCCCAACTCAACACCCCTCGCCGTCCCTGAAGCAATCCTCCGAGAACTCCTTGAAATCTGCACGATGGAAGCTCCCTTCTACGGTCCAGATGGGAAAATGCGCATACAGGTAGACGGCGTGGCAATGGGATCCCCCCTTGGACCACTCTTCGCCAACTTCTATATGGGATCCATCGAAGAGAAAGTCTTCAACGACCATCCTGACATGCAGCCCTGTATCTACGCCCGGTATGTTGACGACATTTTTATTAGCGCAAAAGATTCCCAATCTGTAACTCAACTCTCACACACATTCAAGAAACATTCAACCCTCAATTACACCTATGAACACCAACGCAACGATGGCACCCTCCCATTCTTAGATATACTAGTAGGCACAGCCTCAGATCGATTCACGACTGAAGTCTACGTCAAAGACACTAACCTCGGTTTCTGTCTTAACGGCAGTAGCGAATGCCCAGAACGCTACAAACAAAGCGTGATCCGATCACTAGTGAACCGAGCCTTCTCCCACAGCAGTACATGGAAAACCACGAACAACGAACTCCAACGTATAACAACACTACTTGTCAACAACGGCTATCCACAACACTCCATCGAATCCATTATCAAAAACAAGATGAACTCCTTTACCGGCCAACCAACACCCACAAACACCAATATACCAACACTGGACCTGTACTACAAAGGACACATGAACACCGGCTACAAAGAAGACGAAAGAACACTTCAAAATATTATCACACGTAACATTCGACCCAACAACCCAGACACTAAGATACGCCTAATCGTATACTACAAAACCTCCAAAACACACACCCTGGTTATTAAGAACAACAGCCAGCCCCCCAACTCTCCTCTACAAGAAGTCAACGTCGTGTATAAGTTTGATTGCCCTGTCGGTGATTGTCAGCACCGCACCTCCTCATACATTGGCATGACTTCTATGACCCTCTCCAAAAGACTCTCATACCACCTCCAGAATGGCGCCATCAAAACACATATGACAAAAGAACACAAAACCACCATCACCAGACAAACATTAAACGAAAACACTAAAATAATCTACAAAGCCCACGACCCCCTTCGCCTTAAGATGGCCGAAGCAGTGAACATATACATCGAGAAACCTTCCATTAACATACAACTCATGCCCACAACCACACTCCCAAGCAGTAGACGCACATAACACAAACAATAACACCCCTTTCCACAATCCACAAGGAAGTTGCTACTTCCACGTACGC
>NW_027467720.1:740000-750000 GCF_046742065.1 Oratosquilla oratoria | reverse complement strand
TTCTTACCTACTTGATTCGCCTCCTCCTACTTTCTTAATTTCCTCCCAAAACATCTTTTCATTACTTTCAAAATTTTCTGTCATACTCTTATCACATTTCACATCTGCTCTCCTCTTTGTCTCCTTTATCTTATGCTTTACTTCCCTCCTCTTTTCTTTGTACCTCTCATATGACTCCCCTGTCCTCTTTTGTAACCAATCTGTGAATGCTCGCTTCTTCTCTTCTACAACCTTCTTTGTTTCCTGATCCCACCATTCACTACCCTTTCTTCTATTTCCCCCTGTCCTTCTTGTTCCACACACCATCCTTGCACACTTTAAGACTCCCTCCTTGAACCATCCCCATTCCTCCTCCACACCCATCTCTGCTCTATCCTTTACTCCCTCCGACTCCTCCTTCAGTTTCTTTTCGTACTTCTTCTCCTTTTCCTTTTCATTCAAGGAGTTCACTCTAAGAACCTCCCTACCTTTTGTCCCTTTCCTCCTTCTCCATCTATTCTCCACTCTCAGCTTACCTTCCACCAAAAAATGATCTGATATTCCCCCACCCTCTCCCCTTAGCACATGTACATCCTTAACTCTTCCTATCATAATCCTATTTACCACTACATAATCCATTAGCGCTCTATCTACCACCCTTCCCTCCACCACCCTCTCCCATGTGTACTTATGCTTGACTTTCTTCCGAAACACTGTATTTGCTATCATCAACTCTCTTTCTAGACACATTTCCACCATCAACTCTCCACTACGATTCTTTCCTGGAACTCCACACTTCCCAACCACTCCATCGATTGGACCATTTCCCACCCTAGCATTACGGTCTCCCAGTACTATTACATTGACATTTCTTCCTAAACCCTCTATGCACTCATTTAAATCTATCCAAAAGGCCTCCCTTTCTTCTACACTCTTCTCACTGCCAGGCCCATATGCACTTACAAAGACCCACATCTCCTTTCCCAGTTTCACCTTCATCCACATTATCCTTGAGGAAACCTCCTTCCACTCCACTACCTGTTTACCTATCTCCTCACTTACTAGAATAGCCACTCCTTCCCTCCCTCGCCCTCTCTTCACTCCTGATAACCTCCCACTTACACTCCCAAACTTACACTCACCCTTCCCTTTCAACTTAGTTTCACTCAAAGCCAACACATCCATCTTTCTTCTCACAAACATACTACCTATCTCTTCCCTTTTACTCTCATCTGTACCACATCCACGCACATTAAAAGACCCAAACCTTAGGGTGCTGGCCCGAGGCCCTCCAGCACCCCTTATGCCTTTCCTTTTCTTTTTAGGAATCTGCCCCTTGGGGCTACAGGGAGAAGGATGCCTAGTCCCTCTCCCCGTCTCTTTCTTCTCGCCTCTTACGATCCAAGTGGGAAACTTGGTGGCAGTATTCTTTTCCCCCACCACAGGGAATTCCCCCATCACAGAAAGAGAATACTCAGAGAAATGGTACAGGACAGCAACAAGGGGTTGGGGGACAGCATAACAGAGGGACAGTCGTAGTATAAAAGTGTCATCATTTCTCTATGAACAGAATTTCTTCTATCATAGACAAAATGATGTGTGGCTCTGGTCCGTAGGGGCGCCCCATATAGACCCTAAAGTATCGACTGCATGCTACTTTGCCACAATAACAAGCAGCCAATACCCCAGACGGGTATAATAATTATGATAATAACAATAATAATAATAATAATAATAATATTAATAATAATAATAGTAATAATAATGATAATAACAATAACAATAGTAATAACAATAGTAATAACAATAACAATAATAATAACAATAGTAATAGTAATAATAGTAATAATAATATTAATAATAATAATAATAATAATAATAATAATAATAATAATAATAATAATAATAATAATAATAATAATAATAATAATAATAATAATAATAATAATAATAATAATAATAATAACATCAATAATAATAATAATGATAATAATAGTAATAATAATAATAATAATGATAATAATAATAATAATAATAATAATAATAATAATAATAATAATAATAATAATAATAATAATAATAATAATAATAATAATAATAATAATAATAATAATAATAATAATGATAATAATAATGATAATAATAATAATAACAATAATAATAATAATAATAATAATAATAATAATAATAATAATAATAATAATAATAATAATAATAATAATAATAATAATAATAATAATAATAATAACAACAATAATAATAATAATAATAATAATAATAATAATAATAATAATAATAATAATAATAATAATAATAATAATAATAATAATAATAAAATATAATAATAATTAATAATAATAATAATAATAATAATAATAATAATATAATAATAATAATAATAATAATAATAATAATAATAATAATAATAATAATAATAATAATAATAATAATAATAATAATAATAATGATAATAATAATAATAATAATTATAATAATAATAATAATAATACTAATAATAATAATAAATAATAATAATAATAATAATAATAATAATAATAATAGTGATAATAATAATAATAATTATAATATCAATAATAATAATGATAATAATAATAATAATAGTAATTAATAATAATAATAATAATTAATAATGATAATAATAATGATTAATAATAATAATAATAATACATACATACATACATATACTAAGGCTTTTTCCCCCTTTCAAGGGAGTTAGCCAAAAAGGGAAAATTCATAAAAACACTCCCACCCATTTCATCCCTCCACACCCCTCCCACCCTCCCTCTCATCTGAGCACCTCCTGGATGACGGGTCATCCCTGCACCTTGCCCACCGCCCTGGGTCAGAAGCAGTGTCGCAAGACACAGCACATCCACAGCAAGGCCGCTTCATTTAATCGGCGACCCCCCCCCCTCTCCGTCCCCCCTTGCATATAAGGAGAGGACGGGGAGAAATCCCTTCGGGCTGCGTCAAAATTTGCTCACACATACTACCTCACCTCCACCCCCCGCCCATTCCTCCTCATGCAATCACAACATCATCCATATGCAACCATTCTCCACTCACCTCTGTCTTCCGTCCTCTCCCTTCCTTCCTCAACAGACATTCCCCTCTTCCCCAAAGCCCCCTTCACCCCATCCATCCACCTCATCCTAGGACGTCCCCTCATGTTCACTCCCTCCACATCTGCCTTCCATACCTCTTTTACTAGTCTTTCTTCACTCATTCTTTCCATGTGCCCAAACCATCCTAATATTCTTTCATCAATACATACATACATATACCAAGGCTTTTTCCCCCTTACAAGGAAGGTAGCCAAAAATGAAAAGGCATAAAATCATTTCCACCCATTCCATCCCTGAATACACTCCACACCCCTCCACCCTCCCTCTTATCTGAGCACCTCCTGGATGACGGGTCATCCCTGCACCTTGGCCACTGCCCTGAGTCAGAAGCAGTGTCGCAAGACACAGCACATCCACAGCAAGGCCGCTTCATTAAATCGGCAACCCCCCCCCTCTCTGTCCCCGCATTGCATAAAAGGAGAGGACGGGGAGAAATCCCTTCAGGCTGCGTCAAATTTTGCTCACACGTATTACCTCACCCTCCATCCCCCCGCCCATTCCACCTCATGCAATCACAACATCATCTATATATAACCATTCTCCATTCACTCCTGTCTTCTGTCCTCTACCGTCCTTCCTCAACAGACATTCCCCTCTTCCCCAAAGCCCATCCACCTCATCCTAGGACGTCCCTCATGTTCACTCCCTCCACATCTGCCTTCCATACCTCTTTTACTAGTCTTTCTTCACTCATTCTTTCCATGTGTCTAAACCATCCTAATATTCTTTCATCAAACCTATCTTCCAACTCCTTTTCCACCCCTGTTCTCCTCCTCACCTCCTCATTTCTCAATCTACAGTATCTAGTCTAGTAACCCCCATCATACTTCTCAGACATCTCATCTCAAACACATTCAAACTCCTTCTCTCTTCTTCTCTTATGTTCCATGTTTCTGCCCCATACAGTGCTGTTGGCACAATCACTCCTTCATACAGTCTCCCCTTAGCATCCATTCCCTAAAGTCTATTACTCATTACACTCTTTAATCCACCAAGGCATTTACTCGCTTCTCTCAATCTACATTCTACCCCCACCTTCACTCCACCTTTTCCTGCCACATTTGCACCCAAGTATCTAAAACTATCCACTTCCTCCAGTCGCTCTCCCTTAATGATCACTTCCAGTCTACTGCCACTTTCACCCCTTGTATATCTCATCACCTTACTTTTACCCACATTTATCTTTAGCTTTCTTCTCTCACATACTCTCCCAAACTCTGCCCCCAACTTCCTCAATTCCTCCTCCGATCCTGCCACAAGCGCAGTGTCGTCCGCAAACAACAGCTGGCTCACCTCCCACTTTTCTCCATTTTCTTTAACCATCTCCAATCCCTGACCCACTACCCTTGCATTTACCTCTCGCACCACCCCATCCATGTATAAGTTGAACAGCCAGGGCGACATAACGCATCCTTGACGAAGTCCCACCTTTACCTCGAACCACTCACTCTCTCCATTTCCAATCCTGACACAAGCTCTACTACTCTCATAAAAACTCTTGACAGCTCCCAGAAGCTTTCCTCCTATTCCGTATATCTGCATAACCTCCCACAGTGCCTTTCTGTCTACCTTATCATAAGCCTTTTCCAGGTCCATAAAGGCCCAGAAAACATCCTTCCCTTTTCTTATAGCTTTCTCACATATCTGTCTTACCACAAATATCTGATCTACACAACCTCTACCTGTCCTAAATCCACACTGTTCCTCACCAATTACTCCTTCTGTTCCTCTCCTAATCCTCTGAATCAAGACCCTCCCGTAAGCCTTCCCAACTACACTTAACAAGCTAATCCCTCTGAAACTACTACATTTACACTAGTCCCCTTTTCCCTTGTAAAGAGGAACTATACAGGCACTCCTCCAGTCCTCCGGCACTCTACCCTCTCTCCAGCAAACATTGAATAACCTCACCAGCCAGTCCACCATCACTGTACCTCCCTTTTTCAGAAATTCTTCATGGCATCTATCCAGACCAGGTGCCTTGCCTGCTTTCATCATCTTAACAACTGCCTTCACCTCATCCTTCCTTATTTCTCCTCCATTCTCCTCACTCATCACTCTCATTTTCTTCGCATTTCCCACTGCAGCTATCTTTCCCTCCCTATCCTCCTTCACATTTAGCAACTCCCTAAAATATTCTGCCCATCTTCCCCTTACTGCCTTCTCTTCCATTATCATCTCTCCATCTCCACCTTTTACCTTTTCTTGTCTACTTGATTCGCCTCCTCTTCCTCTCTTAATTTCTTTCCAAAACATCTTTTTATTACTTTCAAATTTTTCTGTCATACTCTTACCCCATTTCACATCTGCTCTCCTCTTTGCCTCCTTTACCTTGTGCTTTACTTCTCTTTTCTTTTCTTTGTACCTCTCATATGACTCCCTCGTCCTATTTTGTAACCAATCTGTGAAAGCTCGCTTCTTCTCTTCTACAACCTTCTTTGTTTCCTCATCCCATCATTCACTACCCTTTCTTCTATTTCCCCCTGTCCTTCTTGTTCCACACACCATCCCTGCACACTTTATGACTCCCACCTTGTGTCACCTCCTGTCACCACTGTCCCACCACGACTCACAACACTTCAATTAGTCTCGTAATTTACTCGTCACAAGGCCCCCATGCCTTTGTTACGTCAGTTTCACTAATTTCCAAGTTCATCTTATTCAGTAGGCCCCATGCCTTGTACTTCTCATACTTCAGTCAAGTCCTTAGGTTAAATAAAGTTAATTAATTTTTTCCTTTTCTTCTCACTCAATTAATACTGTATTAGGTTACACACAGAGTCTCTCTCTTTTCCCGTCTGTCGAGATCTCCATATCATACGCCAAGCCATCTTCGTCTGACGTCACTAATTTTTCTCATCCAATCTCCTCTTACTTCTCAAATAAGTGTCACACCTTATGGGCGTGACTTTAAATCCATCCATCAATAATTTTTCTCCTTCTCCACCTTTTCCTCCAATCCGGAAGGCTGTTACATTGTCACAAGCAATATCGTTTAACTCAGCATTTGTCCAACGGAAAATAGCTTAGCGCTTACACATTGTTACATTAGCATATTTCATCGCCGCTCCAACAGTCAAATCCAAGCTAACGCGAGTCTGACTCAGCTATGTCGCTTGTCGGCTGTTGTTTACCTAGACAGGAGGGCGACTAAACAAATCCCCGACTAAGCACTTCGCAGTCATAACAACTGATATTGAATTAGCATTCGTGTTCTCCATCTACCTCTCCATCTATCTCCATCTGCCGGCCTCTTACAGGGCTCGGCAGCTACCGTTGGTCGTCCCGACCAATTTCTTATTTCCCTCTTACAGGGCTTGCTAATATATATTTAGAATTCATCCTAATCTACCATTGCGTAAAATTGTATATCAAAGATATAAGCAACCCTCCAAAATGCACAAAATAGTTCAAACAGATTAAATGTAAATAACATGCATGCAAACTATATAAATAAATTGCAAGTAAAATAATTTGCAAAATTCAATCAGAACACTATTTTCAATTGTGAATAATACATAAATTAAGCAGACACATGGTTAATATGGTTAATGGGTTTTGACAGAATCAACCTCCGGAATACAACAATGGCAATCAGTGCAAACAGTAACATTGAAAGAAAAGGTATAAGAATAATTGTTGTAATAGGAAAATCATTTGAGGGAGATCTTGACAATGATCTTCTCTTAATTTTCAAAGAAGGTGAGTTTTCAGGCAATGTGAAGTTGAAGGTTGAAATATATGAATCTTCTGTTAAATGCATGGTATTAAGGGTATTAGAAATGGTGGAAATAGTGTCTCCATGCAATTCACAGGTATCAATTACAGAGATAAGACCTTCAACCAAATCCAATTTAGGACTCAACCCGGTACAATCGATTGATATTTTTGTCTTGTTAGGGAAAAACAGATAATGAGATCCTTGTATGTTACAACGAGGAATTTGGTCTAGAGAAATTTTTTGATAATGGCAATTGTTCATAACAGACACATTCCTAACCAGAGAAGCTTCACATGAATTTTTCAAAGCTTCACGGAACACAAAAAGAGAAGAATGAAAAAGATAAAGATTCTTATTAACTCTTTTACAATCATTTGATTTATCATTAGAGATCATGCTTTCTTTTAGATTGTCTACAGAAAGGATGTAATTGATTGGATCTACAACTGGAATATCTATTTCATATAATGAAACATTTACCTTCAATGGGAAAGGTATCAATTTGAATAAGTTAAATTTCATGCTTGATGAAAAAGGAATTTCTATTATCACTGAGGTTATATTTAAATATGAGGTCAATAATGGGTAATGGTAACCTATCACGAATTGTGTGCTTATTCAATTCCCTATAATCTATCACTGGACGCATAGTACCATCTGACTTTGGCACCAAAATCAAAGGAAGTTCCACTCACTTTTACTATGTTCAATAATATCCTGTGATAACATTTCAGTGATTAGTTTATCTACTATTGCTAATTTGGAGTGAGGAACTCTGTAGGTGGGTATATAGATAGGTTGTGTTCCTGGTTTTAACTTAATATGATGTTTTAAAACAGTTGTTTTGCCTAAGGCGTCCCCCGGCAAAACAATTGCTTTATTGTGCTTCACAAGCTAAGCAAGTAAACTTCCATCCAACTCAGGGCAATTAGTTGATTGTAATAATTCTTTATATCTATTTCTTAAGTCTATTCCTTCTTGAACTGAACAGATTGATGAAGTTGGTAATTCTATCTCCTCACTACTCTCATTTAAAATCTTAATGGGTTTAGTACACACCTGAAAACATCCTATTTGTGTACCTTTCTTTAAAACTATCTCCTTATTCATAGTGTTAATTACTAGTACTTCTACTCTATTCTTATTTGACTTATAAATCCCTGAGTCCCACTTCAATCCTTTAATTTTAACTGATTCTGGGACTGTAATTATTTCAGAGTCTACATTGACTCCTTTCAAACACACTTCAACCTCATTAATTGACATGGGATGTAACAATGTCGACCTTGTTACGCCACCATCTACAATTAGCAAGGCTTCAGTCGTTGATAATTTAGTAATTTCTGGGATTTCCTGAACATCTGAGTTGGGTTCACAAGTTGCTTTACTTTCTGTTTGTTTGGACCGCTCGGCCTCGTTATCTAAAATAGAAATGTTATCAAGGGATTCATTGATTCCTGTCACTGGTCTTAAGTCTGGTTGATTAAAAAATGGGATTAACTGTGACTTCGCTAAAATTCCTAAGTCAGCAGGACATAATACCATGTTTTCTTTTCTCATAGTTGCAAATCCTATCAATAAATCTCCTGGAAAAACAGATTCTTCTACCACTATCACTGGAATGTACAAATGTTCATTTGTATATAAGATAACTTCTAGTTCAACCTTACCTAATGTTTTAACTTATTTCCAGTTACTCCTTGCAATGAGTAACGGATTGGCTCCAACATTTTCACTCCTGGGTTCAACTGGTTTAAAACTTTACTAGTAATTGCATTAACTACAGACCCTGTATCAATAAATATTTGAATAGGCTTATTGAATACTCTACCCACAATGAGAGGTCCTACAGAAGTTTTACCAGCAGTAATTATAAGTTTGTCAGTTTCTTTCATCTCTCTTGCATTCCCATATTTAACACAATACCGCCTATCGGTATATATATGGGGAGTTCTGAAATTGTTTATTCTGTGTCTGGGGGTTTTCCTCTTAGCCCTAGGGGTACCCGAAAATTTTTGGCATTCATGAGTCCTATGACCTATCTTATTATGATAAATACAGAATGGTGGGTTCTTACATTGATACTCTGTATGACCCTCATATTTGCAATTTCTGCAAATGGTTCCATAAAAGCATTCTTGTGCTTTGTGTCCCCAGGTATTACAATTAAAACATAGGATTGTAGCATCCCTGGATGGACTTCTAACATGCCGTCTATGTCTTACTTCTGTTTTCTTAAACTCTCTAGAGTTCCTATGTTGGCTCTGTTGGCTTATGGGTATTACATATGGGTTTATTGTTCTGGTCTCACTATATCCTTGAAGAAGATAATCTACTTCTCCTAAACTTATGTCTGATTTTAAATCTCTGTACAGCTTTTCTGCTGTTAAGTCATCAGAATTTTTTGCTAATAAGCCAAATGTTATCAATTTGATTACCTGAGAAATTTTCATTTTGTCATTAGATCTTTCTATCCAGTCTGAATCTTTCAAGATAGAATTCATGTCTTTTGACCATCTATCTAATCTAGCTAAGTACTCTGTGTCAGTTTCACTTGTCCTAACTTCTTTTATCATCTTGACTATAGACCTAATAGGATCCTGGTCACATTTGGATATAAAATGTTTAATGAAGGCTTTCTTATAATCTTCATATTGGTTGATATCTTCCATTCGCTGGAAATTAATGATAAACCTAGCCCTTCCATATTCAGGGTCGATAGTGTCCTTCAGGACTTCTATTTTTCTTTTTTCATCTGTTATATTTTTGCTTACAATAAGAGTGTCTATCAAATTAAGATATATGTTGACCCCATAGGTATTTGCTTCACCCGTAAATTTGGGGATATTACAATTTCAAGTATGGACCTCATGCCTCAACACGTTAGACTGGGTGGTCATAACTTACTTTAACCTGGCTGCCTCCACGTATTTGCTTACGATGTCACTTCGCGATGTCAACTTCTATCTTGAGGTCCTCCTTCCTCAGCCTTGTCATTCGCCAGCGACGTTGTTCCTCAGTTAAAGACCGTCTTGCTGGTTCCACTCGTATCCACTCGTAATAGTAGTTGCTCTTAGCTTGTAGATCCCTCGTTCGTCGTCTCTTAAACCAACATACTCTTGGTTGTGGTTGCCGTATTCCCGTAGACTTTCTC
>NW_027467720.1:707500-722500 GCF_046742065.1 Oratosquilla oratoria | reverse complement strand
GCCAATTTTGTAATTGCTCTTTGTATTCTTTCAAGTTTTGTTATACATTTTTTTTTTGTACTTGGTGATCACGTCGTCGCTGCATCTTGGTCTTATCAAAGTGATTAGTATTTTCTTCACCATTCTTCGTCCAGGTATGTTAATGCTTTGATTTTTCTTATTAAATTATAAGTTTCTCCCAAAATGTTGTTTATATGCTTCTCAGAGTACATATTATTCATAATAATGACTCCTAGTCATTCTCATTTTCTACTTTTTTAATTTCTTTCTCTCCCAATTTATATGATCCCACTCTTCTTTTTTTGCTTCTTCCAAATTCCATTATAATACACTTCTTGATATTGAATTCCATCTCCCACTTCCTACTCCATTCCCATACTTTATTGAGATCACTCTGTAGCGACTTATAATCTTCTTCAGTGTTCACTTTTTTCAACAATTTTGCATCGTCCGCAAAGAAGCTCATATAACTTTCAATTCTTTTATCCATATCATTAATATATATATATATAGCAAACATTATTGGGGCCAGAACTGTTCTATGTGGAACTCCACTAATCACTTCATCACAATAAGTGTTTGTCTCTTATCATCACTCTCATTTTTCTTTCATGTAAGAAGTCTTCCATTAACTTCAGCGGTTTGCCCTGTATTCCTCCTGCAGTTTCTAGTTTCTTAAGTAACTTCTTATGTGGCACCTTATCAAAAGCCTCTTTCTTGTATTATATCTATTAGCCTTGAATAAAAACAAATTAAGTTTGCGACGCATAATCCTCCTTGTCTAAATCCAAATTGCCTTGGATTTAGTACGTTTTTTTTTTTTCCCATCTAGTTTTGATCATTCTTTCACATATTTTAGCTATCGTACTTGTAAGAGAGACCGGTCTATGGTTAGTAGGGTCTTCCTTGTTTCCCCCTTTATATATTGGTACTATAATTGCTCTTTTCCAATCTTCTGGAACTTTTCCTTCTTTCAATGAACTGTTTATTAGACTATGTATTTTGTCTGTTAGTTCATTCCTGCATTCTCTCAAAATCCAGTTTACCATTTCATCTGGTCCATGCAATTTTCTGACTTCGAGATTACTCAAGTGATTCATTATTTCATTCCTTGTTACTTCTATCTCTTTCATAGGGGGACTTTTTCCTCCCACTCGATATCTCTAGGTTGTATGTCCTCCCTCGTAAATACCGATTTAAAATGCTTGTTCATAATTTCTGCCATTTCTATTTCCTCTGTGTATTCAAACCCTCTTTGTCGTAGTTTCTCTAATTCTTGTTTCATTTCAGTTTGTTGTTTATTTGTCTGTAAAATAGTTTTGGTTGATCTTTGCATTTTTCTATGACATCCTTTTCGTATTTTCTCTTTTTTTCTCTGCAAACTTGTACCTATTCATTTCTATAACTAGTATATATTTTCCATTTTTCAGTTTTTTTTTCTTTTTTCCATTTTACCCAAGCTTTAGCCCTTTTGTCTTTTAACTCCCTACATATTTTGTTGTACCAACATTTTACATATCCTTTTTCTTGTTTTTGTCTTGGAACATATTTTTCCACTCCTTTTTATGAATTTTTGTCAAAATATTCCATTTCTCTTCTACTGTTGTTTCCTCCTTGTGTATCCTTTCCCAGTCAGCTTTTTGACAGAATTATCTTATTTTATATAAAAAAAAATCCATATATCAATCTTCTCTTTCTATGTTGTTCGTTTTTTTTTTCCATGTATTTTTCCTTGTTTAGTTCCAGTTCAACAAAAATGTGGTCACTTTTACCTATTGGTGTCTTATATTCAATCTTGTCCACTATTTCGGGTTTTGATGTGATTATTAGGTCCACCCTCGATGGTTCTTTCTCGTTTCCATACCCAGTATTTTCTTGTATCCATTGCGTCATTGTATGTACTATAATCATATCAAGTAGTACATTTCCCCATAGGTCGTCTCCATCCTTCACTGTCATCTCTTCCCAGCAGATTTCTTTACAACTAAAGTCACCCATTATAATTATTCTTCCTTCATCTTCCATTATCTTATTTAGTGTTATCCCTGTGTCTTCTACCATATTTTTGTTCTCTCTCTTCCCACTAAGCCGTTTTAGGAGGCCCATAATTTACTACAAACTTCCTGCTCTTCTCATCCCTGTCCTCTACTTCCATCATAACCATCTCTACTCTATTCTTTCCAAATGTGACATTCCTCACATTTATATCTTTCTTAGTCAGGAATATAACTCCACCCCCTTGTTTACCTCTCTGTTTCTAATCCAATAGTTATATGCACCCTGTCCTACACTGTTGGGTGGTAGTGGACCTTTCAATTTTGTCAGTACAATTCCCATTATGTCCGGTACTTTTTTCTTCAGATAATCATTCAGTTCGTTCAAGTCTGTTATTAAGCCATCTATATTTGTGTAAGACACTTTTAATTTTCTGCTATTTCCATCGTGTTTTCTATTTCCTTTCCGTTTTTCTCTGCTATGAACCATTTCCTCACTTTCATATCCACTACTCTTCAATAGAATTTCTCTTTGACTCTGTTGTTTTCTCGTTTTTTCCTTAGCTTTTATTTTTTTTGTTTCCTCTTTATTAATTTCTCTTTTTATCCATACTTGTTTATATTGATCACTGTTTGCTAGTTTCCCTGTTTTTGCTAAGATATTCTCTGCTGTCGTTTGTGACCTGACTTTAACCTTCATTGGTCTGGTCTTATCTGTATTGTATTTCCCTATTCTATATATTTCTTCAAATTCTTTCCCTGTTTCTTGTTCATTCTCTAGAACTACATCTAAAATCTTATTTACCTTTTCCTTATCCTCTTTTACTTTTATAGTCCTATTGGATTATGCTTCTCTTCCATCCCTAATATAATTATACATTTCCTTTTGTCCGCTAGATCTTACTATATTCTCCTTCTCTCTCGTCACTTTAATAACTGTGTCCTTAGTTTGTTCTTTCATCTGTTGTGTTACTATATCTCTAAATACAGTTTTGTTGTTCTCTTGGACTTTTTTCAACCCTGTGCTTCTTTTGCTATGGACTCTTTTTTATTATTATTATTATTATCATTATTCTTTAATTCCTCATTCTCATCTTTTACTTCTTTTAACTGTCTTTTTAATTCTACTATTTCTTTAGTTAGATTTTGGTTCTCTTTCTTTAATTCTTCCAATTTATTAACTCTTTGCATCCGTGTAAGTTGACTGAACCTAACCTCCCAGTGTTTGATCATTTTCTATAGTTTTTCCTCTAGATTTGCTAATCGGGGGAGGTTAGCATCCCCTCCCTCATTAAATCCATGGAAATTATTATCTCCACTTTCTATTGTGTTGTTTTTGTCTATATTTCTGATCTTAGTGCCTTGACTGATATTTTCGACTTCACCTGCGTCGTCTGCAGCCCTCTTGTGGACATTTCTTCTGACGTCCGGGGTAGCCCGTTCGTCTCCTTTCTCATTTCCTTCAATTTTCATCAGTAATCCCTCCCTTTCTCCTTTTTCTTCACCTTCCCACTACACCACGAGCTTTCCCCTTCCTTACTAATATAACAAAGGTACTCCCTCATAGTTGAGATCGACGTAACTTGAAGTTTTCCTGGAGTTCTATAATTCGCTGTCACTTCGACCGACGTGCGTGCGTGTGTGTGTGTGTGTGTGTGTGTGTGTGTGTGTGTGTGTGTGTGTGTGTGTGTGTGTGTGTGTGTGTGTGTGTGTGTGTGTGTGTGTGTGTGTGTGTGTGTGTGTGTGTGTGTGTGCGTGTGCGTGTGTGTTAACCTAGTTGTATTATACGGGAAGGGAAGCTATGCTCGTGGAGACCCGTTTTTGTATCTAGTAAGATAAACTTTGTTCTTAAATACTTGAATTGTGTTTGGACACACTATTTCTTCACACAATTTGTTCCATATATCTATCACTGTGTGAGAAGCTGTTCTTTTTCAGGTCTCTTCTTTAGTTATCCTTTTTGAGTTTCATTGCATGTCCTCTTGTTTTTCCTCTGTCCCACTTTAATAAGTTCTCTCTATCAAGGCATTCTTTTCCTTTTATGATTTTGTAGATGGTTAGTAGGTCCCCTCGTTCTCTTCTTTGTTCCAGGATTGGCAATTACAGTTCGGTCAGTCTTTGTTCATATGTTAGGTTTGAAAGTGTTAGGGCCATCTTTGTCATTGCTCTTTGTATTCTTTCTAATTTTCTTATATTCTTTTTTGTACTGGATGATCATATCAGCGCTGCATATTCCAGTTTTGGCCATATCAGTGTTTGTAATATCCTCTTGATCATTTCCTTATCCAGGTATTTAAAGGCCACCTTTAATGATCTCAACAAATTGTATATTTCCCCGACTATTTTATTTATATGTTTATCTGGCGACATGTCTTTGGTGATGATTACTCCTATGTCCCTTTCAGAATTTACTTTCTTTATTTCTATACTGTCCTGATATTCTCTTCTTCCTTTTTTCCAAATTCAATTATACTGCACTTCTTGATGTTCAATTCCACCTCCCATCTCTTGCTCCACTCTGAGACTTTGTTTAGATCACTGTGCAATAAGTCACAGTCTTTTTCGGAGTTTATTCACTTTAATAATCTTGTGTCATCCGCAAGGCAGTTCATGTAACTTTCAATGCCTTCGTCCATGTCATTTACATATATAGCAAACATTATCAGAGCTAGTACCGACCCCACTACTCATTTCTTCTCATTTTGAACATTTACCTCTGAGCAGCACTCTCATTTTCTTCCATGTAGGAAGTCCTCCATCCAAATCAATAGTTTTCTATGTATGCCTCCTATTGTTTCCAGTTTATATAGTAGTTTTCTGTGTGGTACCTTATCAAATGCCTTTTGTAAGGCCAGGAAGGTACAGTCTGCCCAGCCATCCCTTTCTTGCAATATATCTATCAATCTTGAATAAAAACAAATTAAATTAGTGGTACATGATCTTCCTTGTCTGAATCCAAATTGCCTCAGGTTCAGTATATTATTCTCCTCCAGATATTTTGTCCATCTATCTTTGATGATTCTCTCAAAAATCTTAACCATTGTACTCGTTAGGGACACCGATCTATAATTTATTGGGTCTACCTTATTTCCCCCTTTATATATTAGCACTATATTGGCATTTTCCAGTCTCGTGGTAGTTTTCCTTCTTTGAGTGAGCATTCAATTATTTTGTATATTTTTCCTGTTAGTTCGTCTATACATTCCTTCAGTATCCAGTTTGCAACTCCGTCCGGGCCATGCGACTTGTTAACGTCAAGCTTTAATATTTGATTACTTATTTCATTCAAAGTAATATTCAATTTCTTTAATGGAGGAAACCTTTGATTCTTTAATCTCAGTTTTGTGGATTTTTTTCCTCTTTGGTGAATACAGTTTTGAAATGTTTGCCATTTCATCCGGTCCATGCGATTTTCTGACATCGAGATTACTCGAGTGTTTCATTATTTAATTTCTTGATACTTCTATCTCTTTCATGGGGGGAACTCTCTCCTCCCATTCGATATCTCTAGGCTGTATTTTCTCCCTTGTAAACACCGATTTAAAATGCTTATTCATATTTTCTATGACATCTTGTTCGTATTTCATCTTTTCTTCTCTGCGGACTTGTACATATTCATTTCTATAATTAGTACATATTTTCCATTTTTCAGGTTATTTGTCTTTTTTCCATTTTATCCAACTCCCTACATCTTTTGTTGTACCAGCGCTTTACATATCCTTTTTCTTGCTTTTGTCTTGGCACATACTTTTTCACTCCTTTATAAATTTTTGTCAAAATACTCCATTTCTCTTCTACTGTTGTTTCCTCCTTGTGTATTCTTTCCCAGTCAGCTTTTTGAAAGAATTGTTTCATTTTGTCAAAGTTTGTTTTTTCATACATCAATCTTCCCTTTCTATATTGTTCATTTTTTTCATGTATTTTTCCTCATTTAGTTCCAGTTAAATCAATACGTGGTCACTTTTACTTATTGGTGTTTTATATTTGATTTTGTCTACTATTTCGGGTTTTGATGTGATTATTAGGTCCAATCTCGATTGTTCTTCCTCATTTCTATACCTAGTATTCTCTTGTATTCATTGCGTCATTGTATGTTCAATAATCATATAAAGCAATACATTTCCATAAGCCATCTCCACCCTTCACTGTCATCTCTTCCCAGCAGATTTATTTACAATTAAAGTCACCCATTATAATTATTCGTCCTCCATCTTCCATTAACGTACTTAGTGATATCCTGGTGTCTTGTAACATATTTTTTTTCTCTCTTCCCACGAAGCCGTTTTAGGAGGCACATAATTTACTACAAACTTCCTGATCTTCTTATCTTTGTCCTCCACTTCCATCGTAATCATCTCTACACTATTCTTTCCAAATGTGACATTTATATCATTCTTAGTCAGGAACATAACTCCACCCCCTTGTTTTACCTCTATGTTTCTAATCCAACAATTATATGCACTATGTCCTACACTGTTGGGTGGTAGTGGGCCTTTCAATTTTGGCTGTACAATTCCCATTATGCCCGTTTTTTTTTTTTTTTTCCCTTCAGGTAATCATTCAGTTCAAGCCTGTTATTAATCTATCTATATTTGTGTAAGATACTTTTAATTTTCTGTTATTTCCATCGTGGTTTCTGTTTTCCTTCCGCTTTTCTCTGCTATGAACCATTTCCTCACTTTCATATTCACTACTCTCCAATAGAATTTCTCTTTTTCTGTCTCTGTTCCTTTCTCGTTTTTTTTTCCTTAGCTTCTAGTTTTTTGTTTTCTCATCCTCTCTTTCCTCTTTATTCATTTCTCTTTTTATCCATACGTGTTTAAATTGCTCACTGTTTGCTAGTTTCCCTGTTTTTGCTAAGATATTCTCTGTTGTCGTTTGTGACCTGAATTTAACCTTAATTGGCCTGGTCTTATCAGTATTGTATTTCCTGAGCCTATATATTTCTTCTATTTGTTTCCCTATTTCTGGTTCATCTTGTTGAACTACTTCTAATATACTATTTACTTTTTCCTTTTCCTCTTTTGTTCTTGTAGTCCTATTTAGATTTTAATTCTCTTCCATCCCTAATATAATTGTACATTTCTTTTCATCTGCTAAATCTCTTACTATATTCTACTTCTCTCGCATCGCTTTAATAAATGTGCCTTCAGTTTGTTCCTTCATCTGTTGCTTTACTACATCTCTAAATTCAATTTTGTTATTCTCCTGAACCTTTTTCCAACCACTTACTTCTTTGTTATGGACATTTTCTTTTCTTTATCATTCCTCTTTAATTCCTCATTCTCTTAACTATCGTTTTAATTTTTCTACTTCTTTAGTTAGATTTTGATTCTCTTTTCTTAGTTCTTCCAGTTTATCAACTTTTTCGACAACTAAGGTTAGTTGGTCAAACCTAACCTTCCATTCGTTGCTCATTTTTTTTTTTTTTTTAGTTTCTCCTCTAGATTTACTAGTCGGGGGAGGTTGTCCCCTCCTCCCTCTGTAAATCTATGAAAGTAGTTATCATCTCGATCCATTGAGCTGCTATTATCTATATTTCTACTCTTCACACCTCTGCTTCCTTATTGTTCGTCTGTATATTCTGTGTGTGTGTGTGTGTGTGTGTGTGTGTGTGTGTGTGTGTGTGTGTGTGTGTGTGTGTGTGTGTGTGTGTGTGTGTGTGTGTGTGTGTGTGCGCGTGTGCGTGTGTGTGTGTGTGTGTATGTGTGTGTGTGTGTGTGTGCGTGTGCGTGCGTGTGTGCGTGTGTATGTATGTGTGTGTGTGTGTGTGTGTGTGTGTGTGTGTGTGTGTGTGTGTGTGTGTGTGTGTGTGTGTGTGTGTGTGTGTGTGTGTGTGTGTGTGTGTGTGTGTGTGTGTGTGTGTGTGTGTGTGTGTGTGTGTGTGTGTGTGTGTGTGTGTGTGTGTGTGTGTGTGTGTGTGTGTGTGTGTCTGCGCGCGCGCGCGCGCGTGTGTGTGTAGCGAATCACCTCTATCCTCATTGACCTACACTGGCTGCTTGTTAGGGCACGGATAATTTTCAAACAATGTGTTATTATATACCAAGTGATGAAGTTCAGGAAACCAAAATATCTGAAGGACATGTTGATGGACTTTCAAGTCGATACCGATGTTACTATGAGACATAGTGTTGAACGCACCGACTACAGGCACCTCGGTACCGTACAGAAGCGGGACGAAGAGCCTTCGAGAGAAGTGCACATAGACTATACAATAGACTCCCAGCGAACGTCAAATCATCTGAAACGATTTCCGATTTTAAGAAGAAATTGAAAACCTATTTGTTTGCGGAATCCTATGATCTGGCTCGCAAGGTGATTAGAGACAACTACAAGTACTGAGGAAGTTATACTTTGGGGCATGGAGCGTTACATTGTAACAGAATGCCCCTAGAACTCAATCAACAAGTAACAAGAAAGTTTGTGTGTGTGTGTGTGTGTGTGTGTGTGTGTGTGTGTGTGTGTGTGTGTGTGTGTGTGTGTGTGTGTGTGTGTGTGTTTGTGCGTATGTATATATATATATATATATATAGATATATATATATATATATTTGAATAATTCGCTAGTGGACAGCGACATCAATCACACAATTTATGACCGTCACGCAGAGGATTCGAACCACCGCCTATAGACCCAAGAGAGTCCACAGCACACGCCTTTAACCACTCGACCACAGACAGATCGTCTGTGGTCGAGTGGTTAAAGGCGTGTGCTGTGGACTCTCTTGGGTCTATAGGCGGTGGTTCGAATCCTCTGCGCGACGGTCATAAATTGTGTGATATATATATATTATATATGCATGATGTATGTATGTATGTATGTATGTATGTATTTAGAATTATTTCAGACAAATGAGATAGAATGTGGGTGGGGAAGGGCAATCGAAGATGTCTTGGGGATAGAGTTTATTGCCCTAACGTTGCGACCAACTCCTCTGAAGAAGACTAAGTTGGTCGCAACGTTGGGGCAATAAACTCTATTCCCAACACATCTTCGTTTGCCCTTCCCCACCCACATTTTCTCTCATATATATATATATATATATATATATATATATATATATATATATATATATATATATATATATATATATATATATATATATATCACTCAGCTGTCCTTCAGAAAGGAATTGCACTGGCCAGATGTGTCATGTTCCCCCAATGCTACTTGCCTATGAACATAATTAAATACTTATTATATACATACATATACATCCATGCGTATACTTTTAGCATTTACTCACATATATTTGTATCCACATATACCCACACCCATTTACATACACACACATATGCATGTATTGCTATTGAAAGAGGTCTATTTCCTCATTTGTTTTCTGGATTTAATTTCTAGGTGTTGAATTCACGGTTATACGTAGAAAACTGCACAGCCGGGTCGTGCCATATTCTTTGCATGCTATGGGCCTATTAATACAGTCAAATCTAAACTAGAAAATCTTACATAAACATCAAAATATTTATGCACCTATACCTGCATATACACGTATATATTTTCACACATACAACCACATCCAAATATAAAAACATCCGCACACACATATGTGCACTTATACTTAGATATCGTTAATTGAAACAAATATATGTTTGTGTATATGTATATGTTTATATATATATATATATATGTGTGTGTGTGTGTGTGTGTGTGTGTGTGTGTGTGTGTGTGTGTGTGTGTGTGTGTGTGTGTGTGTGTGTGTGTGTGTGTGTGTGTGTGTGTGTGTGTGTGTGTGTGTGTGTGTGTGTGTGTGTGTGTGTGTGTGTGTGTGTGTGTTGAGACATTGTGGCAGGTTTGAGGAAGGAGGAAGAGAAATACTCGGTCGATACATATATATATATATATATATATATATATATATATACATATATATGTATGTATATATATATACTGTATATGTATATATATATATATGTATATATACTGTATATATATATACATATATATGTTTGTATATATATATATATATATATATATATATATATATATATATATATATATATATATATGCAAAGTAGACCCCTTGGGAAAAAAAACTAACGAAGCAGAGCGCTTTCGTATATTACATCTTCAGTACAAAAAGTACATAGTAATAGAAATGCATAGATTATACATATACATGGAAATAGGAACAAGGACAGTTTGAATAAGGGTAGCGGACAATTACCCCTTGGAAGGCGAAAGGTCAATGCCAATACACTAATGATGGTGGGGCGACATCAGGTCACAGTCGCAAGGGTCAATGCGTCCACTAATGATTGTAGGGCGACATTAGGTTACAGTCGCAGGGTTACATTTTACCTGATATTATTTTGCTTATTTCTTGGCAGATAAAATTATCAAGTTTATATAAGCCCTTGTGTAGGTTGGTATTTTGATCACTGGTGGTATGGATCAAACTACACTCTACTAAGTTTCTTGCTATTATATAATAGATTGCCTGGGCATTACCTCAATCAACTGGATGATTATTTAATTCAATATGCTTGAATATTCCACTAGAATTATTGCCAATTCTAATGTTTAAGGGTTTGGCAGTTTGACCTATGTAAAATTGATTACACATTTTGCAAGGAATTTTATCAATGCATCCTTTTTTAATTTCAATACATTTTCACCCCATGGCCGTTGCACCCAGTGGGAGTAGTAAGGACCGGAACGAATCCCTTCACGCTTGTCGCCAACGTAACTATTTGAGAAATTCGCTAGTGAACAGCGATATTAATCAGACAATCTCCTTGACAGTAGCGCACGGGATTCGAACCCGCTGCATCTGGAAGTAAACACCCAAGACACACTCGACTTAGACCGCTCGACCACTTGACAGCATAAAACCATGAGAACTCATAGTCAACCTGACTATCGAGATTGGGGAGGGCGCTCACTACACCCATTAACCACCCATTTTCACCCCATAGCCGCTGCATCCCGTGCGCTACTGTCAAGGAGATTGTCTGATTGATGTCGCTGTTCACCAGCGAATTTCTCAAATAGTTACGTTGGCGACATGCGTGAAGGGATTCGTTCCGGTCCTTACTACTCCCACTGGGTGCAGCGGCCATGGGGTGAAAATGGGTGGTTAATGGGTGTAGTGAGCGCCCTCCCCAATCTCGATAGTCAGGTTGACTATGAGTTCTCATGGTTTTATGCTGTCAAGTGGTCGAGCGGTCTAAGTCAAGTGTGTCTTGGTTGTTTACTTCCAGATGCAGCGGGTTCGAATCCCGTGCGCTACTGTCAAGGAGATTGTCTGATTGATGTCGCTGTTCACTAGCAAATTTCTAAAATAGTTACGTTGGCGACAAGCGTGAAGGGATTTGTTCCGGTCCTTACTACTCTCACTGGGTGCAGATGCCATGGGGTGAAAATGGGTGGTTAATGGGTGTAGTGAGCACCCTCCCCAATCTCGATAGTCAGGTTGACTATGAGTTCTCATGGTTTTATGCTGTCATGTATGTATGTATGTATGTATGTATGTATGTATGTATGCATGTATGTATGTATGTATCCATGTATGTATGTATGTATGTATGTATGTATGTATGTATGTATGTATGTATGTATGTATGTATGTATGTATGTATGTATGTATGTATGTATGTATGTATGTTGTGACGCCTATGGGGAAGGGCCAGGTTCAAAAACTAGAGTTCTGCTTAAGAAAGATTATTTCCTTCAAAAAGATACAAATAAAAAAGATCGAAAAATAGAATTCGCCAAAACTAGCGAAAAGTACAATGTCCGAAACACGTAAATTCACAGAACATAAAAGGCTAATATTGCCAAGACACGTATATATATAAGTGTCGATCAAATATCGACATTCAATAAAAAAAAAATAGTCTTAAAGACAATAAGTGGTAAGGTCGAGAAATATCGACCATCAGAATGGAAACTAAGTCCTACGTAATAATTTACGTAAAAATTACAAAGTCGAGAAAATTCTACGACTAAAAGTCTAAGTCCAACAAAGTGGACGAGTTCTAGCAAAGCTAGACTAAGATGTGAGATTAGTGCAATGGGACTCTGGTTTAAGCAGAGACCAGAATGATTCGAGAAAATACAAGTCGAGATGAAACTACGACTATAAGGTCTAAGTCCAACGTAGTGGACGAGTGCAAGGGGGCTCCGATAAGCAGAGTCCAGCTTGACCGTTACAAGCAATGATATATATAGACTCTTCTCCGTAAGATCCGGAGAGATGCCAAGTGTCGCTAGACGCGACGATTAACAAGAGTGTTTAGGAATACTTCCTAGTACATACACGGATATTCTTTACATCAATGAATAGAAAATAATATTTGATAAAGTTACCTTGTCAATCTTAGATAAGCAGAAACTTAATAGTTTTTATATGAATATCTATACGTACGTAAATGTAAGTTAGGGACGCAGTTGCCAAAATATTGGTTCACATGATATTTTCCAGAGCGCGCGTAAGCTATGCACGTTCTCACGCCGGTGTTTCGGCGTCCGAATACAACGGTAATGTGCAATTTATCTTAATCTTACGTAAATAAATTCCTAAGATTAACAAGATAGATCCACAAAATAATATACATACATAAATCTATATGCAAAGTATGGAATAGTTTGTCAAAGCACAAAAAAGAACGAAATACGTCCGATGAATAGAATTCATCACTTTAAGAGTCTCTAGACGTCGATTTACCTCACATAGGCACAGATCTTTCTCACCGGCGTCCGAAGACTAAAGAATATGTAATTTCTCTTATCTTACGTAAATCAATTCGTAAGATTGACAAGAGAGATCCACAAGACAATATACATACATAAATCTATATGCAATGTATAGAATATGTTTGACAGAACACAAAAAGAATGGAATACATCATAAATATATAATTCATCACTTTAACAGTATTTTTACGTTGATTACCGACAGTTGGAAACCGAGAGTCCACCAAGCCCATCGTGGGAACGGCCGGCATATACCAAGGTACACATACGCACATGCGCGCATGTGCGTCTGAATGAAATCTTCACTACGACGAGCCTGTAGTCGTAACTCCTCCCTCCTCAAGAGACACGCAACGGGAGAGAGTATCGGCAAGAATGTTGCGTGATCCCCTGATGCGTTTCTGGTACGTATTCGCCATTCGGTTGAGATACACCAGAGGATTGTGATCCGTGTGGAGGTGTATCTCGAAGTGACCTCCGATGATGGGTTCGAAGTGCCGGAACGCTTCTATGAGGGCCAGACATTCCTTCTCAATCGTGGAGTAATGGCGCTGAAGGTTTCAGTTTACGACTGAAGTATGGTACCACACGTTTGGAACCATGACGTTCTTGTAGCAGAGCCGCTCCAATCACTGCTTTGCTGGAATCTGTGTAGAATAGCCTCTGGGGGGTAACAAATTCCATTCAATTAACTGGGACACCAATACTCTAAGTATATCTGCCCTATCAGTGTATCCGCTCAAATCTAATTCTAGGATATCTCCTATCTCAAGCAAATGAGAAACGTCCGCACTTAGCAAAACTCTAAGGTCTTGGGACTCAAAGAAATCTTGGAGAATCTCCATCTTACCAGAATTGTTGACGAACTTTTATCCTTCGATCCTGGCAAGGTCGCCAGACTTTTCCCTTAACTCCCTGTGACGCCTATGGGGAAGGGCCAGGTTAAAAAACTAGAGTTCTGCTTAAGAAAGATTATTTCCTTCAAAAAGATACAAATAAAAAAGATCGAAAAATAGAAGTCGCCAAAACTAGCGAAAAGTACAATGTCCGAAACACGTAAATTCACAGAACATAAAAGGCTAATATTGCCAAGACACGTATATATATAAGTGTCGATCAAATATCGACATTCAATAAAAAAAAATAGTCTTAAAGACAATAAGTGGTAAGGTCGAGAAATATCGACCATCAGAATGGAAACTAAGTCCTACGTAATAATTTACGTAAAAATTACAAAGTCGAGAAAATTCTACGACAAAGTGGACGAGTTCTAGCAAAGCTAGACTAAGATGTGAGATTAGTGCAATGGGACCAGAATGATTCGAGAAAATACAAGTCGAGATGAAACTACGACTATAAGGTCTAAGTCCAACGTAGTGGACGAGTGCAAGGGGGCTCCAATAAGCAGAGTCTGGATTCTGGATTCCAAGAAAAGACCACCTCGCTTGCGCGGGATCGGGTTTTGTGGGAGGGGAAGAATGTCTGTTAGAAAATGAAAAGATAGTAGTGTATAAAAGAGGGCTATTGCCACCGGGCGAATTGCGAGCGATTAGGGGCTTATTTGTTGTCGTGGCTTAGGAGGACTGGACTGGGAACTTGGAGGGCAGCGCTTGACGCCGGAGGTTAGGATTACCAACGGGGTTAGGATTACCAACTAAAGTTTAGAAAATGGTAGGAGGCGTAGTAGTAGAGAAAGGTGGAAAAACGGAAAAATCTTTAGTGGGAGGTAAACTGAAATGAGAAGATGTAGTAGAAGAGAAAGTTAGAAAGGAAGCGAATTTTAGTCGAAGAAAAAGTAAGTGTAGATGTTTTGTGCGTGTGTTGTGGCTCTGTTCGTTAAAGGTGTATGTGTGTATCTTACGAGAAGTGAGTTGATTTCACTTTCCGCGTGTAGAGGGCGGTCCTGATAAGCCACAGGGGGGGCGAGCGTACCCTGATTATCCCCAGGTTTTGGGTTTGAAGTCCTTTTAGAGTTGATCAAGGGGCGGTGCGAGGGGGGGCAGACGGGCGGTGTACACCCGCCTGCCGACGTCAACGAAGAGATCAGTGACCAGAACGGCAGCGGCAAGGAGATAACTCCCTGCCGCCACCGCTGGCGAGCGCGAACCTGATGAGCCACAGGTGGGGCGAGCGTTGCCTGTTTATCCCCAGGCTGGGTTTGGATTTCAGACGAGTCGATTCAGTGGCGGTGCGAGGGAGGGGCAGACGGGCGGGTGTTGTATGGTCTCTTTCCTTCCAATCACAACTCTGAAAACAGAGAATTACGCGATTGGGAATTGTGTGTAAATGTCA
>NW_027467720.1:690000-702500 GCF_046742065.1 Oratosquilla oratoria | reverse complement strand
AGAAAGAGTGTGTTTGCGTGTATGTGCGTGTTTGTGTGTGTGATTCACCATGGTCTTGGATCATGTGTTGGACTCGTGATCGACATTTATTAACCTTCCGGGTGAGAGCTCAGAGCTCGTATAACCGATCTATAGGTAATACTGTGACCTTACACCCCCCCAACTCCCCCCCACGAGAGTTGGAGTAACACCCCACAGCGAAGCGATACTAAAATCATTTCAGCCCTGGGCGGAAGTCGAACCCGGACGGTCGTAGTGGCAGGCGACAATTCTAACCACAGTGCCACGAGGTGTGTGAGAGTGTGTTTGTGTAAGTGTGTGTGTGTGTGTGTGTGTGTGTGTGTGTGTGTGTGTGTGTGTGTGTGTGTGTGTGTGTGTGTGTGTGTGTGTGTGTGTGTGTGTGTGTGTGTGTGTGTGTGTGTGTGTGTGTGTGTGTGTGTGTGTGTGTGTGCGCGTGTGTGTGCGTGTGTGTGTGTGTGTGTATTTACCTAGTTGTATTATACGGTAAGGGAGGTTTGCTCTTCAATAGTGTTTGCACACTGTTTCTTTGTCTAATTTGTTCCAGGTATCTATCGCTGTGTGGGAAGCTGTTTTTTCAGATCTCTTCTGTAATTATCTTTTTTGAATTTCTTTTCGTGTCCTCTTGTTTTTCCATTGTCCCATTTCAATAAATAATTCTTATCTAAAATTTCCAATCGTTTCATAATTCTATAGATAGTTAGTAGGTCTCCTCTTTCCCTTCTTTGATCCAGAGTTGATAATTCTAATTTGTACAATCTTTGTTCATATGTCATTTTAGAAAGAGTTGGTGCCAGTTTTGTTGTTACTCTTTGTATTCTTTCTAATGTTTTTATATTCTTTTTGGTACTGGGTGTCCATAGTGTTGCTGCTTACTCGAGTTTTGGTCTTATTAGTATAGTTATTATTATTATATATTTTTTTTTTTAGTCATTTCCTCATCCAGATGGACAAATCCCACTCTTATTGACCTCAATAAATTGTAGGTTTCTCCAACTATTTTTTTAATATGTCAGTCCGGTGTCATGTCTTTCCTGATCATCACTCCAAGGTCTTTTTCCGAGTTTACTTTTTTTACCTCTTCTTCACCAATCTTATCATCTCTCGATATTCTGTTTTTACTTTTTCCAAATTCCATTATACTAAATTTCTTGATATTGAATTTCACTTCGCACTTTTGAGTCCATTTCTAGATCTTGTCCAAGTCTTGTTGTAATGACTTGCAATCCTCCTCCGTTCCTACTTTAGTATTTTTGCGTCGTCTACAAAGAAATTCATATAACACTCTACTCCTTCATCCATGTCATTTACGTATATGGCAAACATGATCGGATCCAGTACTGATCCCTGCAGGACACCACTTATCATTTCTTCCCAATTTGAGAATTTATCTCTAATTATTACTCTCATTTTCCTCCCAATCAGGAAGTCTTTCATCCATTCCAACAATTTCGTTTTGTGTGTGTGTGTGTGTGAATTTCGTTTTGTGTGTGTGTGTGTGTGTGTGTGTGTGTGTGTGTGTGTGTGTGTGTGTGTGTGTGTGTGTGTGTGTGTGTGTGTGTGTGTGTGTGTGATCGACAGTTATTAACCTCCCGGATGAGAGCTCAGAGCTCGTATAACGGATCTATAGGTAATACTGTGACCCTACACCCACAAACACACCCAACTCCCCGCCCACGAATATTGGAGTAACACCCCACAACGAAGCGAAACTAAAATTATTTCAGTCATGTCCGGAAGTCGAACCCGGACCGCCGTAGTAGCAGGCGAGAATTCTAACCACAGCGCCACAAGGTGTGAGAATGAGTGTGTACCTAGTTGTATTTACCTAGTAGTATTTTGCGGGAAGGGGAGCTACGCTCGTAAGGCCCGCCTTTGTATCTCGCAGTGTCTAGTTTGCTCTTACACTCATGAGTGGTTTTTGCGCACACTATTTCATTGTCCAGTTTGTTCCAAGTGTCTACCACTCTATGTAGAAAACTGTTTTTCTTCAGATCTCTTCTGTAGCTGTTTTTTTTTTCCATATCCTCTTGTTCTTCTCCTATCCCAGTTTAACAAGTCCTCTCTATCGAGTATTTCTGTGCATTTCATGACTCTGTAGATGGTCAGTAGGTCACCTCTCTCTCTTCTTTGCTCCAGAGTCGGTAACTCCAGTTTAGCCAATCTCTCCTCGTATGACAAGTTTGCAAGTGCAGGTGCCATTTTTTGTTGCTGCTCTCTGGATTATTTCTATTTTCTTTATATTCCTTTTGGTACTGGGTGACCACAGTGTCGCCGCATATTCTAGTCTAGGCCTTATCAGTGTGACCAATATTTTCCTAATCAATTCTTCATACAAATATATAAGTGCCCCTTTTATTGATCTTAGCAAGTTGTAGGGTTCTCCGACAATTTTGTATATCTGTTTGTCATGAGACAAGTAGTTTGAGATAATTGCACCCAAATCTTTTTCGGATCTCTCCTTCTTTACCTCCTTAGTTCCAATTTTATATTGTCCTGATATTCTGTTTTTGCTTTTTCCAAACTCCATTATGTTACACTTCTTAATATTGAAGTCCACTTCCCATTTCTGACTCCAGTTCCATACCTTATTCAGGTCTTCCTGCAGTGATTCGCAATCCTTTTCAGTTTTTGCTTTCATTAACAGTTTGGCGTCGTCTGCAAAGAAGCTCATGTAACATTTTACATCATCATCCTTATCATTCACATAAATAGCAAACATTATTGGTGCCAATACAGATCCTTGCAGTACTCCACTGATCATCTCTTTCCAATCTGAATATTTTTCTCTGAGCACTACTCTCATCTTTCTACCAATCAGGAAGTCCTACATCCATTTTAGTAAGTTCCCTTGTATCCCTCCTATACGTTCCAGCTTTTTCTTTAATGATTTTTTGTGTGGTACTTTATCAAAAGCTTTTTGTAAGTCCAGGAAGGAACAATCAGCCCATCCATTCCTTTCTTGCACTATATCTATTAATCTTGGGTAGAAACATATTAAGTTTATGGTACATGATCTTCCTTGTCTGAACCCAAATTGTATTGTGTTTATTATATTGTCGTCTTCCAGGTGTTTTACCCATCTATTCTTGATGATTCTCTCACAAATTTTGGCTATAGTGCTTGTTAGTGAGACTGGCCTATAGTTAGTTGGTTCTTCCTTGTTTCCTCCTTTATGTATTGGTACAATGTTAGCATTTTTCCAGTCTTTTGGTATTTTTTCTTCTTTGAGTGAGCAATTTATTGTGTTATGTATTTTGTCCGTTAGTTCTTCTTTGCATTCTTTTAGAATACAATTTGCAATTCCATCCGGATCATGTGATTTCTTGAAGCCAAGGTTTGATAGGTGTTCTAATATATCTTTTTGTGCTATTGTTATCTTGCTCATAGGGGGGGGGGAGATCGCCACTCTTTACCTTCGTCCCAATATTGTGCTTTCTCTCTAGTGAAAACAGATTTGAAGTGATTATTCATGACTTCTGCCATTTCTAATTCTTCTGTGTATTTTATATTCCCTTGGCGTAGTTTTACCATTTCTTGCTTGTTTTTAAGTTTGCCATTCACGTATCGATAGAATATCTTGGGTTACTCTTTGCATTTATCTATAATATCCTTTTCATGGTTCCTTTTTTCCTCTCTTCTCACATTAACATACTCATGCCATTTTCCTTTTTTTTTTTTCCACCTTTGTCAAGCTCTGTCCCTTCTGTCTTTTGCCTTACTGCATCTTTTGTTGAACCAGCATTTAATGTACACTCTCTCAAGCTTCTGTCTTGGTACGTGCTTATTTACCCCTTCATTATAATTATCCATCAAGATATTCCATTTCTCTTCCACTTTTGTCTCTTCCATGTAAAATTTTTCACAGTTTGCATTCTGGAAGAATTTCTTTAGTTTTGCAAAGTCCGTTTTGTTACACATTGTACATCAATCTTCCTTTTCTATGCTTTTCATTTCTCTCCGTGTATATTTCTTCCTTTAGTTCAGCTTCAATTAGTATATGATCCCTCTTTCCAATTCGTGTCTTGTATTGGATTTTATCCACAATTTCAGGTTCTGTTGTAAAAATTAAATCTAGTCTCGACGGCTCCTCGTTATTTCTGTATTTGGTGTTTTCACTGACCCACTGAGTCATTGTGTATTCCATGGTCATATCCAGTAGTATATTACCCCACAAGTCGTCTCCTCCTCTCACTGCCATGTTGTCCCAACAAATTTCTTTGCAACTGAAGTCCCCCATAATTACCAGATTACCCCCGCCCATTAGTATCTCAATTAATGAGTGCCTTATATCTTCTAACATTTTCGTATGCTCGTTCTCTTTCCAAACGTTCGTTTTTGGGGGCACATAAGTCACCACAAGCTTTCTATTTTTCATGTTCTTGTCTTTGACTTTTATCATTATCAGTTCTACATTACCTTTGCCCTCCGCAATTTTTGTCACATTCAAGTTTTTCTTGGCCAAGAACATGATTCCTCCTCCCTGTTTCTTGTCTCTGTTTTTAATCCAGTAATTATATACCGTCTGGGGTATTGGCTGCTTGTTATTGTGGCAAAATAGCATGCATTTGGTACTTTAGGGTCTATATGGGGCGCCCCTACGGACCAGAGTCACACATCATTTTGGCTGTGATAGAGAAAAACTGTTCATACAGAAATGATGACACTTTTATACTACGACTGTCCCTCCGTTATGCTGTCCTCCAAGCCCTTGTTGCTGTCCTATACCATTTCTCTGAGTATTCTTTTTCTACGGTGGGGGAATTCCCTGTGGTGGGGGAAAAGAATACTGCCACCATATTCCAACTTGGATCGTAAGAGGCGAGAAGAAAGGAACGGGGATTGGGACTAGGCATCCTTCTCCTTGTAGCGTCAAAGGGGACATTCCTAAAAGAAAAAGTAAAGGCATAAGAGGGTCTGGGAGTTTTCCGACCAGCACCCTAAGGTTTGGGTCTTTTAATGTGCGTGGATGTTGTACAGATGAGAATAAAAGGGAAGAGATAGGTAGTATGTTTGTGAGAAGAAAAATGGATGTGTTGGCTTTGAGTGAAACCAAGTTGAAAGGGAAGGGTGAGTGTAAGTTTGGGAGTGTAAGTGGGAGGTTATCAGGAGTGAACAGAGGGCGAGGGAGGAAAGGGGTCGCTATTCTAGTAAGTGAAGAGATAGATAAACGTGTAGTGGAGTGGAAGGAGGTGTCCTCAAGGATAATTTGGATGGAGGTGAAACTAGGAAAGGAGATATGGGTCTTTGTAAGTGCATATGGGCCTGGCAGTGAGAAGAGTGTAGAAGAAAGGGAGGCCTTTTGGATAGATTTAAATGAGTGCATAGAGAATTTAGGGAGAAATGTCAATGTAATAGTTCTGGGAGACCTTAATGCTAGGGTAGGAAATAGTCCAATCGATGGAGTGGTTGGGAAGGGCGGAATTCCAGGAAAAAATCGTAGTGGAGAGTTGATGGTGGAAATGTGTCTAGAAAGAGAGCTGATGATAGCAAATACAGTGTATCGGAAGAAAGTCAAGCATAAGTACACATGGGAGAGGGTGGTGGAGGGAAGGGTGGTAGATAGAGCGTTAATGGATTATGTAGTGGTAAATAGGATTATGATAGGAAGAGTTAAGGATGTACATGTGCTAAGGGGAGAGGGTGGGGGAATATCAGATCATTTTTTGGTGGAAGGTAAGTTGAGAATGGAGGTTAGATGGAGAAAGAGGAAAGGGACAAAAGGTAGGGAGGTTCTTAGAGTGAACTCTTTGAATGAAAAGGAAAAGGAGAAGGAGTACGGAAAGAAGCTGAAGGAGGAGTGGGAGGGAGTGAAGGATAGATGTAGAGCTAGGTGTGGAGAAGGAATGGGGATGGTTCAAGGAGGAGTCATAAAGTGTGCAAAGATGGTGTGTGGAACAAGAAGGACAAGAAGAAATAGAAGGAAGGGTAGTGAATGGTGGGATGAGGAAACAAAGAAGGTTGTAGAAGAGAAGAAGCGAGCTTTCACAGATTGGTTACAAAATAGGACGAGGGAGTCATATGGGAGGTACAAAGAAAAGAAAAGAGAAGTAAAGCAAAAGGTAAAGAAGGTAAAGGAGGCAAAGAGGAGAGCAGATGTGAAATGGGATAAGAGTATGACAGAAAATTTTGAAAGTAATAAAAAGATGTTTTGGAAAGAAATTAAGAGAGGAAGAGGAGGCGAATCAAGTAGAGAAGAAAAGGTAAAAGGTGCAGATGGAGAGATGATAATGGAAGAGAAGGCATTAAGGGGAAGATGGGCAGAATATTTTAGGGAGTTGCTAAATGTGAAGGAGGATAGGGAGGGAAAGGTAGCTGCAGTGGGAAATGCGAAGAAAATGACAGTGAGGAGTGAGGAGAATGGAGGAGAAATAAGGAAGGATGAAGTGAAGGCAGTTGTTAAGATGATGAAAGCAGGTAAGGCACCTGGTCTGGATGGATGCCATGCAGAATGTCTGAAAAAGGGAGGTACAGTGATGGTGGACTGGCTGGTGAGGTTATTTAATGTTTGCTGGAGAGAAGGTAGAGTGCCGGAGGACTGGAGGAGTGCCTGTATAGTTCCTCTTTACAAGGGAAAAGGGGACAAGTGTGAATGTAGTAGTTTCAGAGGGATTAGCTTGTTAAGTGTAGTTGGGAAGGCTTATGGGAGGATCTTGATTGAGAGGATTAGGAGAGGAACAGAAGGAGTAATTGGTGAGGAACAGTATGGATTTAGGACGGGTAGAGGTTGTATAGATCAAATCGATGTGGTAAGACAGATATGTGAGAAAGCTATAGGAAAGGGGAAGGATGTTTTTTGGGCTTTTATGGATCTGGAAAAGGCTTACGATAGGGTAGACAGAAAGGCACTGTGGGAGGTTATGCAGATATACGGGATAGGAGGAAAGCTTCTGGGAGCTGTCAAGAGTTTTTATGAGAATAGTAGAGCTTGTGTCAGAATTAGAAATGGAGAGAGTGGGTGGTTCGAGGTAAAGGTGGGACTTCGTCAAGGATGCGTTATGTCGCCTTGGCTGTTCAACTTATACATGGATAGGGTGGTGCGAGAGGTAAATGCAAGGGTAGTGGGTCAGGGATTGGAGATGGTTAAAGAAAATGGAGAAAAGTGGGAGGTGAGCCAGCTGTTGTTTGCGGACGACACTGCGCTTGTGGCAGGATCGGAGGAGGGATTGAAGAAGTTGGTGGCAGAGTTTGGGAGAGTATGTGATAGAAGAAAGCTAAAGATAAATGTGGGTAAAAGTAAGGTGATGAGATGTACAAAGGGTGAAAGTGGCAGTAGACTGGAAGTGAGTATTAAGGGAGAGCGACTGGAGGAAGTGAATAGTTTTAGATACTTGGGTGCAAATGTAGCAGGAAAAGGTGGAGTGAAGGTGGAGGTAGAATGTAGATTGAGAGAAGCGAGTAAATGCCTTGGTGGATTAAAAAGTGTAATGAGGAATAGACATTTGGGAATGGATGCTAAGAGGAGACTGTATAAAGGAGTGATTGTGCCAACAGCACTGTATGGGGCAGAAACATGGAACACAAGAAAAGAAGAGAGAAGGAGTTTGAATATGTTTGAGATGAGGTGTCTGAGAAGTATGATGGGGGTTACTAGGCTAGATAGAGTGAGAAATGAGGAGGTGAGGAGGAGAACAGGGGTGGAAAGGGAGCTGGGAGATAGGGTTGATGAAAGAGTATTAGGATGGTTTGGACACATGGAAAGAATGATTGAAGAAAGACTAGTAAAAGAGGTATGGAAGGCAGATGTGGAGGAAGTGAACATGAGGGGACGTCCTAGGATGAGGTGGATGGATGGGGTGAAGGGGGCTTTGGGGAAGAGGGGAATGTCTGTTGAGGAAGGACGGGAGAGGACAGAAGACAGGGGTGAATGGAGAATGGTTGTATATGGATGATGTTGTGATTGCATGAGGTGGAATGGGCGGGAGGATGGGGGGGTGAGGTAGTATGTGTGAGCAATTTTTGACGCAACCCGAAAGGATTTCTCCCCGTCTTCTCCTTTTATGCAATGGAGTAAGCACTGTCCAAGCAGATCCAAGTCTTGGACATTAAATAGTATGAAGACCACAGGCTGGAGAGTTTAATGGAAGAACTAGACAACATCAAGTGGGACATTGTAGGACTGAGCAAAGTCTGAAGAGCGGAAGAAAAGCTGATACAATTACAAGATGGTCACCACCTGTTCTATTATAGAGGTAAGGACAAAGAAAGATCTAGTGGAGTAGGATTCTTGATAAATCGAGAGATTGCTAGTAACGTAGTGAAGTTCAGTAGTTTATCAGACAGGGTAGCTTGGATTGTGATTAGGCTGTGTAAAAGGTACAATCTAAAAATAGTTCAGGCTTATGCACCAGTTTCATACAGTTCAGACGATGAAATTGAGTCCTTCTATGATTATTTAAGTCGGATAATGAATCAAGAAAAAAGTAAGTACACGTCGGTAACAGCCGACTTTAAGGCTAAAGTGGGGAAGAAGATGGGAGATAAGTCGTGCACTGGGAAGTTTGAAGTAGGTGAAAGAAATGACAGAGGTTAGATATTAGACAATTTTGCAGAAAACTACAACATGAGGATAATGAACATTTTCTTCCAAAAGCGTGTAGGTCGTAAATGGACCTAGAGAAGTCCAAATGGAACAACAAAGAACGAAGTAGACTTCATATATAGGGGATGAGACCAAGAGCGTTAGCAATGTTATGGTCGTGTATATATATATATATATATATATATATATATATATATATATATATATATATATATATGTGTATATGTATATGTATATATATATATATATGCATACATATATGAGTGTGTGTGTGTGTGGGTGTGTGTGTGTGTGTGTGTGTGTGTGTGTGTGTGTGTGTGTGTGTGTGTGTGTGTGTGTGTGGGGGTGTGTGTGTGTGTGTTGTGTGTGTTGTGTGTGTGTGTGTATGTGTGTGTGTGTGTGTGTGTGTGTGTGTGTGTGTGTGTGTGTGTTAGTGTGTTTGTGTGTGTGTGACCAAGAGCGTTAGCACTGTAACGGTCATATATATATACTGTATATATATATATATATATATATATATATATATATATACATATATATATACATACATACATATATATACATATATATATACATATATATGTTATATATATACATGTATATATATACATACATATATATACATATATATATATATATACATATACATCTACAGTATATATATATATACATACAATATATACATATATACATATATATACATATATATATATATATATATATATATATATATTATATATATATATATATATATATATATATATATATATATATATAATCAACCCGGCTATCCCGGAGAATCGAACCAGGGTCTAGAGCAGGGGTTCCCAAACTTTTCAGCTTATCGACCCCCTAGTAAAGTTTAAGACTTTCTATAGACCCCCAAACTATTAATTCACGAATTATGTCAGTTTATTATTATTATTGGTGTTGTTATTGTTATTAATGTTAGTAATATTATCATTAGTTATTATTATCATCCTTATTATTATCATTATTATTATTATTGTTTGTTATTATTATTAAAATTCCAGTTATCTATAGTGTTATTATTTTGATCCGTTATAGAAAGGCTAAATGGCAACATTCATCAAGGCGACAGCATTCCAATAATGATACAGACACTTTCACATATACATAAAGACAAGTGTTTTGAATAAACATTTATAATTTACCGATAGGTTTAAGAGTGATATTGTATATTCTTTATTATATTACTATAAGTAATATCTAAGCCAATAATATTACACAAGCTCGTTATCTTCATGTTCATTCACCGTGTGGCTGTGTGTATGCGAGATTCTCCCTACACACACAGAATGGGGAGGATTTTCGATTCAGAGTGAACTGACATGGTTTTTCGATATTGGTTGGTTGATTATTCTCACTCTTTCAGTACGGGAAAAGAACATGATCATTTCATGCTAACCATTTATCTTTAAAGCAGTGGTTCTTAACCTGTGGGGAATTCCCCACTGGTGGGGAATGGCGGAGTTGCCAAGTGGGGAATGACCGGTTGGACAGAAGAACCACTTTTTTTTTTTATCGATGTGTTTTTGTTTCTTTTTGTTTGTTTCTGGTGTCTTCTTGTCACATTTCGTGAATTTGTTTCCACCCACAAATAATCGATAGTGCTTCAAAATTTAATACATTACATCCAAATGTTGACTTACTTTACAAATCACAACCATTTACAGACTGTTTTAATAACAAAAACAACCAATATATGAGGTATTGTAAGTCATGTTTGGGTAAAAGTGACAACACTGTATATTTACGTACTAAACACTGCATGGGTTAAAATCGAATTTGTCAAAGACCGATGCTGTGGTGGGAAATGGAGAGTTGGCTCACTAAAAAGTGGGGAATTGGAGAAAAAAGGTTAAGAGCCCCTGCTTTAAAGTCTGCCTTACGATCCCATAGTAATTTACTGACCTCTTTCGACCCCCTAGCAATCTATTGACCCCCTTTCGACCTCTTGGTTGGTTTCAACGACCCCTAGGGGTCGATATCGACCCCCTTGCAAGCTACTGACTCCTTTTCGACCCCTTGGCTATTTGTCGACCCCTTGGATGGTCTCATCGACCCCTGGGGATCGATATCAATCACTTTGGAAACCCCTGGACTAGAGTGACGCCAGCCCGTCGCTCTAGCGACTACCCGACTGATGCTACGAAAGAGCTTTTAACCTTATCAATAACTAGGATACAGAAATCAAGGAAGACTGCTAACTGCCACCATTAACCTTCTGTTTGCGAAAGCTCTTGAGCACACTCGTAACAGACAGTACAATTGGACCGAAACCTTTAGTCGCATTGCCGTTGTAACCACTTGGAGGAAATCAGTCGTCATCAGCGGTTACAACGGCGAAGATCGGAAGGATATGTGTCTTCCAGGAGTTTTGTCGTGGTGCGGGATTTCCTATGTAGTTATCTCCTTCGGAAAATCGGGAACCCGGAGAGATAATTACATACGCCCCCGGTCAAAATACTGAGTGAAATACTGAGTAGCCTACATCCTGTCCAACCTTTCCAGCTTTTGCTTTCGTGTGTGTGTGTGTGTGTGTGTGTGTGTGTGTGTGTGTGTGTGTGTGTGTGTGTGTGTGTGTGTGTGTGTGTGTGTGTGTGTGTGTGTGTGTGTGTGTGTGTGTGTGTGTGTGTGTGTGTGTGTGTGTGTGTGTGTGTGTGTGTGTGTGTGTGTGTGTGTGTGTGTGTGTGTGTGTGTGTGTGTGTGTGTGTGTGTGTGTGTGTGTGTGTGTGTGTGTGTGTGTGTGTGTGTGTGTGTGTGTGTGTGTGTGTGTGTGTGTGTGTGTGTGTGTGTGTGTGTGCGCGCGCGCGCGTGCGTGCGTGTGTGTGTGTGTGTAATAATGATAATAATAAAAGGTTTATTTCTATTACAGTGGTACACTGTGTGTGTGTGTGTGTGTGTGTGTGTGTGTGTGTGTGTGTGTGTGTGTGTGTGTGTGTGTGTGTGTGTGTGTGTGTGTGTGTGTGTGTGTGTGTGTGTGTGTGCGTGCGTGCGTGTGCGTGTGCGTGTGCGTGTGCGTGTGCGTGTGTGTGTGTGTCTGTGTAATCATGTGTCTATGTGTGCGCGCGAGTGCATTGGTGTGTTTAGTTTCATCGCCTGTCAGCCCACATGTCTCAATTTGTTTGAATCTACACTTTTCATCTGTCAGAATATATATTGCCTAACTGGTAAAACCACTATTTTGAGGATAAAATAAAAAAAAAGTGAGGGAGAAAATGTGTTTCTCCTGCTTATATATTTTGGTGACTTAGAGATAATCATGGATCAGGTTTGATGTTGTAATCATCATATTTTGAATAACAATAGTTTCAGTGTCTGAATAATATTTAATCTCGTGATATTAAAGTGACAGCAACTTCTTTGACTTACGTTGCTTGTAAGTGCGGTGTTCATGGTTCTGTCATCGTCTTTTCAAGGATGGAAAAATCTTTAAAAAGAATCTTCAGACGACGCGTGATGACCATCACTCACGGAGGATGACGAGGCAGCTTATCGACTTCACCCTTAGCTCACTAATTTCAGCTTTAGATTATTTTACTTTCTGGAAACACTTTGGGATTTTGCTCTTTTATTTCTGAAAACACAAAGGCGGTTGATGCAATACTTCAGTCAGGTTAGACCTCTGAACAGAGCTCCAGTACTTGCATGGGGAGTTCAATTCGATTTTACACAAATTCTATATATGTAAATATCTATACATCCTTTCGTTTCATTCTCTGTCTTAGATTATCATTTTTGTTACCACTGTGCGATATCATAATATTCTTCATCTTCATCAGCCAGATCCTGTACCTTTGAATTTGGAGACATTGTTTATACCTTCAACCACACCCACACCTCGAGGCTCTCCCCTAAATTTTCTGGATCCTATCGTATCATTGGACATGAGTCAAATATCAAAATCAAAGCACTC
>NW_027467720.1:682500-685000 GCF_046742065.1 Oratosquilla oratoria | reverse complement strand
TATTTTATTTATTTACTATTTTTTTAACGATCAGTTAATACCATCCATTATATTGTTTACTTGTCGGGAAGGCATGTGAACTAGGGTGTTTCCTAGATTTTCATGGAAATGGGCTTTCTCCTCATTCACCCTACCCTATTGTGGAATATACAGTTGAGCCAGTTGGGAGTTTGCTCGAGCTTTTCATCTCGATTCTCTTCTCTTTGTCCTGTTGCTGCAGCACATGGTGAGTTGAAATTCTAAATGTGAACAGCTTCAGGTCCTTCCTCATAACTCTTAAAAGTGTAGTTGGAGAGAGAGCCAGCTCTTGAGCGTGGATTCGGTAAGATTTCTTCGGACTGCTAACCACCGACTCACGGACTTGTTCCCTCTTCTCAGGAGTGATGATCGGTCGCCGGCCACTTCTTCCCTTGTGGATGTCATCCAGGGTTTTCTCCTTTTCAAAATGCTGCACAAACCTCTGTATTTTCAAATTTGTAAGTGCTGCACACTCAGACTTAGATTTGTGACCCTGGTGTGTGTTGAACCGACGGCGGACTTCTGCGGGTGACTTGGTTTCATACCAGAGTTGGACGATTTTCAACTTCTGCTCTAGCGTGTACATTTTGCATACAATGTAAAAAACAAGAAAAACAAAGACATGTTAACAAATCCAACCTAGTTGACTATGTAACCTGAAAAGGAAAAGTCCGTGCGCGCCCCAACAGATTTATTATAGCCAATCAAAGTAGTTACATCTTTTTTGGAGCTCCCTGTATATATATATATATATATATATATATATATATATATATATATGCATATATATACATATATATATATGTATATGTATATATATATATACATATATATCCTGCTTACTTTTAGGAAGAAAGAGAGAGAGAGGGAGGGACAGAAAGAGAGACAGAGAGAAAGAGAGAGAGGGAGAGGGGGTAGGGGGAGAGTTCCTTGAGGGGGGTAGGGAGAGTTTGAATTCAACCATTGTTAACACTCCAAACAAGCACACGTACTGTATCTGTGCACGCGCATACCCACTCTGGTGCGTACACACGTACATGCTCACAGATAAATGCAGAGAGAGAGAGAGAGAGAGGGTGGAGGGAGGGAGGGGGGGAGAGAGGGGGGAAGTGTGAGAGAGGGAGAGAGAGAGAGTGGGATGGAGAGAAGGAGAAGGGGGAGGAAGAGAGATCCTTGAGGAGGGTAGGGAGGGTTTGTGGTCAACCACTGTTTAAACTCCAGACAGGCACACATATGTACACACATGTATCTGTTCGTGCGTATACCCTCACAGGTGCACACAAACATACACGAACACAGATAGATGTAGATAGTGGTAGAAAGAAATAGAATTACAAGGAATTTCAAGGAATCTCAGAATCTCAAAAGGTTTTACAACTCATACCGAGGGATTCACATTAGTACTTACACTATTGTGTTTAGCTCCTTGCCTAATAGACTTTAGGAGCTGTTTACCACGTCATTTGGCAGTCTGTTCCAAGTGTTGCAGATTTTATAATTAGAAAAACACCAACCTTGTCACAAGAGTAACGAGGGTGATTGGGCTTCCACCCATGATTACGAGTGGCATTCACGTTCAAGCTATAGATATGTCGATAGTCAATGTTATAAAATCCTTGGAGTATTTTGAAAAAATCTATTAATTGTCCTCTCAAACTCCTGGTTTCTAGAGAAAAGAGCCCCAAAGTCTTGAGACGCCTCTGATAGCCCATGTGTCTAATGGCGGGATTAAGTTTCGTTCCTCGTGTCTGAACTCATTCTAGCCTCTGCACGTCCATCTTCAAGTTCGGCGACCAAAACTGGACGGTGTATTTCAGAGGGGGACGAACTAGAGAATTATAAATTGTCAAAACTATTTCTTAGTTCCAGTAACGAAACTGTCCTCTGGTGTAACCTAATAGCATTTGCGCTTTCTTTTATAATTCAATACATTGTTTTGAGGACTTGCAGTCGCTGCTAATCAACACACCCAAATTTCTTTCCAATCCTGTATTTGCTATAGCATGATCCATTCTGCCCACTGATTTGCACTTGCCAAGATTAAATGGCATCAGCCACTTTTCAATTCATTTTCCCACTTTCTCTAAGCCTGACCTAGGAATTTCTGTACTTTCAGGTGTTCCGACATTTACTCCTAACTTAGTGTCATCCGCAAACATAGCTATGCTGCCTCAATTCCAATATCTATATAATTGATATAGATGATGAAAAGTAGGGGGCTTAATACAGATCCATGGGGTACCCCACTGGTAACAGGAGACTAGCTAGACGATACCCCATTAATAATTGCATGCTGTCAACATTAACCTCTTATGAGGTACCTTATCAAAGACTTTCTAGAAGTCGAAATAAATTATGTTGATTGTTCTGTTCTTGTCATATTCTTGAAGCATGACATGGAAGAAACCTATCAGGTTGGTTAAACATGATCTGTGACGCCGAAAACCGTGCTACAAATCTAATAACAGGTTGTTTCCCTCCA
>NW_027467720.1:660000-670000 GCF_046742065.1 Oratosquilla oratoria | reverse complement strand
GAAAGCAGGCAAGTTGGCAAGGAATGAAAAGTAAAATAAGATATGGATAAAAAGAGAAATGAGTATTGAAAAATTAGAAAAAGAAAAGACACTAAGAGATGAAGTAAAGGAGAAAAACGCGAAGAAAACGGACACCGAAAGCAAGGAATTCCATTGGAGAGTAATCGACATGAGACTGAGGAAATGGTACATCAGAATAGGCGAACCAAAGACAGAAAAAAAAAAAAAAATGGAGAAAGAAGGAAATTGAAAGTGGCCTATACCAACATCGACGGATTAATTTCAGGACTGCATGAACTTAATGATTACCTGGCTAGAAGAAAAAATAGACATAATGGGAATTGTGGAGACTAAACTAAGAGGTGAAATACCATCCATCGATGTTGGACATGGACTATACAATTACTGGATTAAAAACAGAAACAAGAAACAGGGAGGAGGAATCATGTCCTTGGCCAAGAAAAACTTGAATGTGACAAAAATAGTGGAGGGCAAAGGTAATGTTGGACAGATCTTGATAAAAGTCGAAGACAAGAACATGAAAAATAGAAAGTTTGTGGTGACTTATGTGCCACCAAAAACGAACGCTTGGAAAGAGAACGAGCATACGAAAATGATAGAAGATACAAAGCAATCATTAAATGAGATACTAATGGGCGGGGGTAATCAGGTAATTATTGGGGACTTCAATTGCAAAGAAATTTGTTGGGAGTACATGACAGTGAGAGGAGAAGACGACTTGTGGGGTAATGTACTGCTGGACATGACCATGGAATATACAATGACTCAGTGGGTCAATGAAAACACCAGATACAGAAATAACGAAGAGCCGTCGAAACTAGATCTAATATTTACAACAGAACCTGAAATTGTGGATAAAATCCAATACAATACACGAATTGGAAAGAGTGACCATATACTCAATGAGACTGAACTAAAGGAAGAAATATACATATACATACATATGTATATTTCTTCCTTTAGTTCAGTCTCATTGAGTAAGGAAATATACATAGGAAAGGAAGATTGGTGTACAGCAAAACGGACTTTGCAAAACTAAAGAAATTCTTCCAGAATGCAAACTGGGAAAAATTTACATGGAAGAGACAAAAATGGAATATCTTGATGGATAATTACAATGAATGGGTGAATACGTACGTACCAAGACAGAAGCTAGAGAGAGTGTACATTAATTGCTGGTTCAACAAAAGATGCAGTGAGGCAAATGATAGAAGGGACAGAGGTTGGAAAAGATTGAAAAAATAAATAAATAAATAAAACCTGGAAAATGGCAAGTTTATATAAACTATAGAAATGAGTATGTTAAAGTGAGAAGATAGGAAAAATGGAACTATGAAAAGGATGTTATAGATAAATGCAAAGAGAAACCCAAGCTATTCTATCGATACGTGAATGGTAAACTTAAAAACAAACAGGAAGAATTAGAAATGGCCGAAGTCATGAATAATCACTTCAAATCTGTCTTCACAAGAGAGAAAGCACAATATTGGAACGAAGGTAATGAAAAGCGATCTACCCTCATGAGCGAGATAATAATAATACAAAAAGAAATATTGGAACATCTATCAAACCTTGACGTCAGGAAATCACATGGCCCGGATAGAATTGCAAATTGAATTCTAAAAGAATGCAAAGAAGAACTAACGGACAAAATACATAACATGATAAGTTGCTCACTTAAAGATGGAAAAATACCAAAAGACTGGAAACAAGGAAGAACCAACTAACTACAGGACAGTCTCACTAACAAGCACTATAGCCAAAATTTGTAAGAAAATCATCAAGAATAGATGGGTAAAAAACCTGGAATATAATAATATAATAAACCCAATACAATTTGGGTTCAGACAAGGGAGATCATGTACCACAAACTTGATATGTTTTTACTCAAGATTAATAGACATAGTGCAAGAAAGGAATGAATGGACTGATTGTGCCTTCCAAGACTTACAAAAAACTTTTAACAAAGTACCACACAAAAAATTATTTTAAAAAAAATGGAACATATAGGAGGGATACAAGGGAACCTACTAAAATGGATGGAGGACTTCCTGATTGGTAGAAAGATGGGAGTAGGGCTCAGAAAAAAATATTCAGGTTGGAAAGAGATGATCAGTAGAGTACCGCAAGGATCTGTATTGGCTCCAATAATGTTTGCTATTTATGTGAATGACATGGATGATGATGTGAAATGTTACACGAGCTTCTTTGCAGACGACGCCAAACTGTTAAGGAAAGTAAAAACTGAAAAGGATTGTGAATCACTGCAGGAAGACCTGAATAAGGTATGGAACTGGAGTCAGAAATGGGAAGTGGACTTCAATATTAACAAGTAGAGCATAATGGAGTTTGGAAAAAGCAAAAATAGAATATCAGGACAATATCAATTTGGAACCAAGGAGGTAAAGAAGGAGATATCCGAAAAAGATTTGGATGTAATTATTTCAAACGACTTGTCCTAAGATAAACAGATAAACAAAAATGTCGGAGAATCCTACAACTTGTTAAGATCAATAAAAGTGGCATTTACATATTTGGACGAAGAAATTATTAAAGAAAAATATTGGTCAAACTGATAAGGCCCAGACTAGAATATGCGGCGACACTGTGGTCACCCAGTACCAAAAAGAATATAAAGAAAATAGAAAGAATCCAGAGAGCAGCCACAAAAATGGCACCTGCACTTGCAAACTTGTCATATCAGGAGAGATTGGCTAAACTGGAGTTACCGACGCTGGAGCAAAGAAGAGAGAGAGGTGAACTACTGACCATCTACAGAATCATGAAGGGCACAGAAATACTCGATAGAGAGGATTTGTTAAACTGAGACAAGAGAAGCACAAGAGGACATGAAAAGAAAAAAATAAACATAGCTACAGAAGAGATCTGAAGAAAAATCGTTTTCCACATAGAGTGGTGGACACTTGGAACAAACTGGACAATGAAATAGTGTGCGCAAAAACCATTCATGAGTTTAAGAGCAAACGAGACACTGTGAGATACAAAGGCGGGACACACACACACACACACGCACACACATACACTCCCCTTCCCGCAAAATACAACTAGGTAAGTACAACTGGGTAAACACACACACACACACACACACACACACACACACACACACACACACACACACACATGTTTTCATCTCTCCCTCTGCTGGTATCATCATCATCTTCGATATTCAGTGTAACTGCCATCTCCCTTAGATGCCTAGCGTGTACACGCGCGCACGCGCACAGGCTACAACTTGATACTCCGACGTCGTCGCCGATCTCCCAAGCGAACGTTCATTGTACAAGTGACCTCAGCTCACCAACTTTTCCGGGCGGCGCCCCTTTGACGAAGAATAGATTCTCTGCTTTTCAGGTCAACCACCAGCGCTAACAAAAGGCTCTCTTGGCGTTTCTCTTCGCATTGGCTACCGACGTGACCAAATCTTCCAAATATCCTTATAGCTAATATGTCAACAGACTGCTATTTCCATACTTGGTAACCTTTGTATATAATGTACATCAAAATGTTTCTGGCAACACTCCGAAGTTTGAACGGAGCTTACCGTATGTTTGTAAGACAGAACGAAGTCTGATACATTAAAGCCGACAACTACCACCAGAATTTCCTTATCCGTCATATGTAGAGTTAATATACAACCTACACCCACATGCACACACGAACACACACACACACACACACATACGCACACACACACACACACGCACGCAAAGACCCACACACACACACGCACAGACGCGAGCGCGCACACACACACACACACACGCCCGCGCACACACATACACACACGCACAGTGGTAGCGGTCTCGGCCGCCACTACGGTGGTCCGGGTTCGAATCCCGTCCAGACCTAAAATAATATCGTTATCGCTACGTTGCGAGTCGTTACGCCAACTCCCGTGGGTGGGGATCTGTGTGTGTGTGTGTGTGTGTGTGTGTGTGTGTGTGTGTGTGTGTGTGTGTGTGTGTGTGTGTGTGTGTGTGTGTGTGTGTGTGTGTGTGTGTGTGTGCGTGCGTGTGTGTGTGTGTGTGTGTGTGTGTGTGTGTGTGTGTGTGTGTGTGTGTGTGGGTGGGTGGGTGGGTGGGTGTGTGGCTGTGTGCATGTGTGTGGGTGTGTGGGTGTGTGCATGTATGTGTGTGTGTGTGTGTGTGTGTGCGTGTGTGTGTGTGTGTGTGTGTGTGTGTGTGGGTGTGTGCATGTGTGTGCGTGTGTGTGTGTGTGTGTGTGTGTGTGCGTGTGTGTGTGTGCGTGTGTGAGAGAGAGTAAGGTCACACACTGTCGATCCAACACGTGATCCAAGACCATGGTGAATCACATACACACACACACACACACACACACACACACACACACACACACACACACACACACACACACACACACACACATGTATATTTGATGATTTGATATAGTTTAACGTCACAAACTCCCCCCTATCTGAAGGCTAGGACAGTGGCCCTCATACAGGAATTCGTAGCGCGGAATTTAATTAACCATGCTTTTGGTTGAACTTCGCCGGTGACAGGATTCAAACCGCCATCCCCTCGACCTTTGCCACAAGTAACGATGCCCTAACCCAGGTGGAAATAGGTACATCCCCCTAACTCAGCTACCTCTTTTATAAATGGGAAGAACGTCTTGGTATATATATATATATATATATATATATACATATATATATATATGTATACATATATATACATATATGTATATATATATATATATGTATATATATACATTGGAAACTTGTATGTTATAACACATTTGTAAAAGATCACTGTTAACCCACTATCGGAGAAATAATAACGGAAAGTACAGAGAAACTGTATATTTCGACTACTCTCTGTAGTCCTCTTCAGCAGAATGCTTACATAAGGTTGAGGTACAAGTATATATGAAGAAATGAGGGTACATAGAAGGGGATGAGGAAAGTGGGGGGGCGGGCTCAGGTCACATACCCTTGAAATGGTCGGGTCAAAGTAGGACAAGGGGTGATATTTTGTCCAACCGCTTTAGACATGATCTTGTTGACCGCTAACTTGGTAATACAATCTGGGGGCCACTGGCCTTAGAGGTATTAAAGTAATGCATCAATAATTTATAAATCACACTGTAGCTATAGAAGAAAAATTGTAGAATCTTCTCTAATAAAACATTATCCTAACTTTAATACCTCTAAAGGCCAGTGGCCCCCAGATTGTATTACCAAGTTAGCGGTCAACAAGATCATGTCTAAAGCGGTTGGACAAAATATCACCCCTTGTCCTACTTTGACCCGACCATTTCAAGGGCATGTGACCTGAGCCCCCCCCCCCCCACTTTCCTCATCCCCTTCTATGTACCCTCATTTCTTCATATATACTTGTACCTTAACCTTATGTAAGCATTCTGCTGAAGAGGACTACAGAGAGTAGTCGAAATATACAGTTTCTCTGTACTTTCCGTTATTATTTCTCCGATAGTGGGTTAACAGTGATATATATATATATATATATATATATATATATATATATATATGTATGTATATATGTATAAATATATATATATATATATATATATATATTTTTATATATATACATAAATATATATATATATATATATATATACATATATATGTATGTATATGTACATATAAGCATATACACATTTACTCATATACATATACATGTATATATATATATATATATACATATACATATATGTATATATATACATATATATATACATATATGTATATCACAACTAACACCACAGTCGGACGAAAGAAAAAGTTGCGTAAGCGGAACTATATATTTCGATTGCTACCTGCAATCCTCTTCAGTAGTACAAAGTGGCAGGGAGGAGGCTATCTTAAGTAGCAACCTCTTACAAAAGAAAGGGAACATGAGAAAATACAGAACATCACTGCCCCAACCCTAGTTGACCTGAGGCTGACACGAGGTCGGGTCAGGGGGAGGGGGAGGAAGCTTGTTGACAATATTTTTGGTGATGAATAGTCCTGAAATGATGTCTGGGGTCCATTGACCCTTGGAAATATTCATCGTGGGCAGATAATCAATTAATGTTGATTCCACCATTTTCCTTCTGAACCCACACCCTGATTTATAAATGAGATCAGATTTCTCCCAGTCCATCCGGTGATTAAATTTATCAACGTGTTGAAACACTGCTGAATTTATTTGGCCATATCTAATCGACCTTTTGTGTTCATTTAGTCTTGTCGGTAGGTCTCTTCCCGTCTGGCCAATGTATGAAAGGTTACAATCTTTACATGGAAGGGAGTAAACACCTGGGATATGTTCTTCCTTCAACCTCTGGTGAACATTAACAACTTTTTTATTAATAGTATTAAGGTAGTTATGAATTAAGTTTACTTTTTCTGTGATTGACCCACCACGATGGAGCTTCTTTCTTCTATCAACAACATTTTTCATCACTACCCCGACCTCAAACATCCCTACAGACGTTTCGAATCTTCCTTGATCGCAAGCAAGAAAAGGAAGAACCAGAAAACTTTTCTGTCCAATTGTTTGGCGGAACAGGTTTGCCCCCGGTCGTTTGGTTTCCACAAACACAAGCAATTGGGTTACAGTTTTCCCACTTACATCAGAGCCTTTTTATCGGATCGGATTCAATTGGCGTCATTAGACCTTGGCAACGCTTTTCTTCATCTTCGGTCCACCACCAGAGAACTTCTTTTCCATTGCCAGGATGAACACGTCTTCAAGTCACTTCTACACAGAGCCCAACAAAAAGCCAGTGTCGTAAGTGACAAACACATTGTGATCCTCAATAAGAAACTTTTTAGGTTATGTAATAACAGCATTTGGACTAAGTTTGCTTCTTCTGATAATGTCGTCAATCTTTCTAGCACAGTACTTTCAAAATCACAATTAGAAGTGTTAGGTCTTGGTTTGAATTTTGCTTTAAAACCGGAAAAACACAATGCTATGGACTTCCTGGTAGGTTTTGATAAGTTCTTGTCCCATAATAATTATGATAAAGACCTATTATGTCTCAAAGGCGTGCTCTTGAACAGCATTTCAGATTGTTTCAAGGACAACAATGGTCTACCCAAACGTTACCAAATGGGTATAGAAGAATTAAAAAAACTAAGTAACATAATTATCACCAAGGCAGATAAAGGGGGTAAAGTAGTTGTTTTAGACCTAGACTCGTATGTTGAAAAAGCTATGGAGCTTCTTAATGATCAAAATACATACGAGAAACTCACCAAAAACCCCTTAAAAGACATGGCTGCCTCTTTTAATAAGCAAGTTCGTAAGATCACCACTAGTGAACAAGTGTCCAAACTTAAAGTTTTTACTCCCAAGCTCCCTAATTTTTATGGCCTCCCCAAGTTACATAAAGAGGGTACCCCATTAAGGCCCATTATTTCCAACAGGGGTTCTTGTTCCAGCAAACTCTCTAAATGGCTTGCGGGTTTATTATCACCATTTGTGGGCAAATTTTCCAATTCCCATTTGAAACATTCAGAAGATTTCATCCAGAAAATAAAGGAGATTAATATAGTAGGCCGTCGCTTATTAAGTCTTGATATTATCTCATTATTTACGAACATTTGTGTTGATGATGTTTTGTCCTTTCTAGAAACTAAGCTACAACCATTCCAAGACAAATTCCCCCTTCCGGTTTCCAAAATCATTGCTCTTGTACGCACCTGCGTGTCATCTAATGTCTTTTCCTTTCAAAATCGGTTTTTCAGGCAAAAGTTTGGTTGTAGCATGGGTTCGAATCTTTCTCCTGTTCTGGCCAATCTTTACATGGAATACTTTGAGAGTGTTCTTCTTCCAACAATTAAACCCCCAGGTATGATTTGGTTAAGATACGTTGATGATATTTTCACTCTTTGGGATGAGAGTTGGGGTCCCTTTGATATTTTTCTAGATAAACTTAATAATTTAACAACCAACATCAAGTTCAAAATGGAATGGGCAAAAGATGACAAAATCCCCTTTTTAGACATCTTAATCATGAAGAATGGGAATAAGCTTGCCTTTACTGTTTTTAGAAAGAACACTCATTCAGGTAGTTACCTCCATTTCTTCAGTCATCACCCAGATCACATTAAAAGGAGTGTAGCTTCGGGACTTTTTCTCCGAGCCTTTAGGATTTGTAGCCCCCAATTTTTAGAACACGAATTAACTTCCATCAAGTCCCAATTAACAAAATTAGCCTACCCTCATTGGTTTCTGGATAAAGCCCTTAGTCAAGCCAGAGCAAGTTTTTTCAAACACCCTTCCACTAAGTTAAAGAAAGAGAGACAAAATCCCCTAGTCATCCCCTTCTCAGAGTCCATCAGTCAATTGTCCAAGTTTCTTCCCAAAGAGAAAGTAAATTTAATTCATAACTACCCTAATACTATTAATAAAAAAGTTGTTAATGTTCACCAGAGGTTGAAGGAAGAACATATCCCAGGTGTTTACTCCCTTCCATGTAAAGATTGTAACCTTTCATACATTGGCCAGACGGGAAGAGACCTACCGACAAGACTAAATGAACACAAAAGGTCGATTAGATATGGCCAAATAAATTCAGCAGTGTTTCAACACGTTGATAAATTTAATCACCGGATGGACTGGGAGAAATCTGATCTCATTTATAAATCAGGGTGTGGGTTCAGAAGGAAAATGGTGGAATCAACATTAATTGATTATCTGCCCACGATGAATATTTCCAAGGGTCAATGGACCCCAGACATCATTTCAGGACTATTCATCACCAAAAATATTGTCAACAAGCTTCCTCCCCCTCCCCCTGACCCGACCTCGTGTCAGCCTCAGGTCAACTAGGGTTGGGGCAGTGATGTTCTGTATTTTCTCATGTTCCCTTTCTTTTGTAAGAGGTTGCTACTTAAGATAGCCTCCTCCCTGCCACTTTGTACTACTGAAGAGGATTGCAGGTAGCAATCGAAATATATAGTTCCGCTTACGCAACTTTTTCTTTCGTCCGACTGTGGTGTTAGTTGTGATTTATAAATGTGTTACTACATTTCTCACCTGTGATATATGTATATACATACATACATATACCAAAGGCTTTTTCCCCCTACTCATATACGTATACATGCATATATATATATATATATATATATATATATATATATATATATAAATATGCGTATATATAAATATATATATATATATATATATATGTATTTATATATATATATATATATGTGTATTTATATATATATATATATATATATATATATACGAGTATATATGTATGGCGTTATTAGGGCATATGTCCAGCGGGCAATTTCCATTTGTTCCTCTTAGCATATGCTCCACTTAGAACTTACCTGCGCCAGATGCTAGTAAATAATGATTATTCTAATCAAGACTTTGATAGTGTAACTAAGGATTTACTAGAACGCAAAGTTGCTGTGATAACACCGGACCAAGCCAATACCGTTACTGTATTCTACCAGAATATTTATTGTAGTTCGTACCGCCAAGATGAGAAACACATGAAAGACATCATACATAGAAATTGTAAGCAATAGGTGATTATGATAACTTAAAAGTTATTATATTCTATGAAAACCCCCGTACCTGTTCCCTTGTTGTGAAAAACAATCTGTCTGGCAATGGCGGCATATTATCGAGAACCAATGTCATATATGAATATCGCTGTACTTCTGGGGGCTGCGCACCCCGTGATTCTTCATACATTGGGTTCACGACATGCCAACTGAGTAGACGGTTGTCCCTACATTTACAACAAGGAGCAATTAAACAACACCACCTCCAATACCACCAGGCTTTAATCGATAGGAAGACAATCGTGGAAAACACTAGGATAGTTTCACTGTGCCAAAATTAAGGAACTAAAAATGCTTGAAGCCATCCACATTAGGGAGAGAGCTCCAATTATTAATATTCAATGTAATATGATTTCTGCCATCCCGCTATTTAATTCTTCTACGAGATTTGGA
>NW_027467720.1:605000-650000 GCF_046742065.1 Oratosquilla oratoria | reverse complement strand
AGCGACCTCTGTTTCATCTTCCGTTCCCTCTACACCTGGGAGTCTATGACCGGCCAATCGGGGTGAGTGTCTTCCGAAGAAGCCGAAATAGGGAGTATGTCCGGTGGAGGTGTGTATGGCTCCATTCATCTTCTTCTGACAGGCTTGTAGTAGATCCGGCCATTTGTTTGGGTGTCCCTGGCATAGTGTTGCCAGGATGCTCTTCAACGTTCGATGCATCCGTTCTATTACACCGTTTGCTTGTGGGTGGTATGGGGTGGTGTAGAGTAGGGTGATTTGCTGTTCTCCACACAACTTCTTGAAAGCCATGTTGGTGAATTCTGCTCCATTGTCTGCTACGATGCTCTCTGGGGTGCCGTAGTCTGCGAAGAACTGGGTTAGGGAGTGTAGTATGTGTTGGTGGTGTTTTGTTCTCAATGGGAAAAACCTAACGAACCTACTATAGTCATCGATTATGGTCAAAATATACCTATATCCCTGCGACCCGGATACCATATCCGTTAGGTCTATGCCTATTCTCTTCATTGCCTTTGTAGCAGGGGGAACCTCTTTGTATTGCTGTGACAACCCTTGTGTACCCTTGAGCCTCTGACAAGTAATGCATTTCTTTACAAAATTACATACATCTACCTCTAAATTTGGCCAATAGAACAGCTCCTCCTGGGTTAGATTCCCATTCATGTCTATCTTCCATCCTCGCTCTCGTCTCTTCTTCCTCTCCCGAATTGGATTCCCATTCCGTTTTATTGTTCATTTTTACCTGACTGCCTTTAATTATGTGTAGTTCCATCAAAGCTATACACCTTAACACGTCACTTCCCCACACAATCTCATCCGCTATCTCTATACTCTTAGTGACTGCCGAGGATCTATTCTGTCTCTGATGACTGTACTGCCAATCCACAGGGTACACAAGCTTTGTCTAAGTCGACACACAGATAAGTGAGCTTCAGGTTGGTTAATAGCGTAAATCGGCCACCAATAATGTGGTGCCGTCGATTGATTAGTGTTTAACCAAGAGCACCTCCAATGGGAGTGATCGGAGATACCCACATAAGAACGATTTGGGAAATAAGAAATCAAGGTATACGCTGCCACCACCCAATCGTCTATATGGATATATCTGACCATAAATGGAAACTGCTCCTTGTTATTCACGTCTGACTCCGTCCCCTTTCCTCAGGTCGTTCGGGGTTGGTTCTGGGTAGCGAAAAGGCCTATGCCCAAGTGGGGTAGTAAAAGAATATAAGTGAAGGTTTTCTATGTGTTAATTATTACACTGAAGCAAAAATATAGTAAGAAAATACAAAAGTATATTGTGGTTTTCTCCAACTAGACAATCTATTGATCCTTACAGTATGAAAAATATATGGGTATGCGAGATATTTAATAACACAGGTTTTTTTTTTTTTTTTTTTTTTTTTTCTTTCTTTCTTTTTTTTTTTTTTTTTTTTTTGCTTATGGGCATCATAAGTAAGTTCACAGGCACGTGGAAAAACGTAATTATTTACGCTCCAACCTTCCGGTCACTGTATAAGTCTACTTACAATATTGTGTCTACCTTCAACCCCGTGTTCTTATTAGAGAACGATCACAGACAGAATTGTACTCTAAGGATTACACTCTCATAGCTAATGTATATATGCGTGACACCGTCTAACTCCTTCCACGCAGTGTTTGTGGAGTACACTCCCTTAAACCCTTTTTTTTTTTCCTGTTATCGGGATAGTTTTTGGCATCAGATTCAAAACTTAATAATAATAATAACTATCTACCTACTATATCTGCACTATATCATTTAACTCACATATTGACATTTATTTTCATTAATCTTACAGAACGTACCCATACCTGTTATCGGGATAGTTTTTGGCATCAGATTAAAATTTTAGCTGCGCACAAAAAAAAAAAAAAGAGACGGCTATGTGTTCGTATCTATGGGTAAACTACTAACCTCCCTGTTGTATTATTTCGTAAAACTTCATTTCGCTTCTCAACACAGCCCCTAGCTGCTACAATCTCTCCCTAAACTATTTCTTTAGTGGAATCCTGATCTGAAAGTTGGGAATTTTTCCTATTACTCTTAAGATTAATGACCTTAGTTTACGTCTCTGTCCGAACGTGTCAGTGACGTCACGGGTGGGCGGAGCTACGGTGCGCCCGCTATGTTCGAGAACATTCTAATGTCGCCTCGAAGATTAGTTGAACCAAAATCAGCTGAAACATATTTGTAGCTATCTCCTATTGTATGTTTTTCTTCAATGATTATAGTAAGGCTCTTTGCCAACACATTTTGATGGGCAGACATAGAATAGAATAAATTCATGGTCTATTAAGGCTCTATTTTCTACTTTGCTTCTTGGTTGAGTAAAACCGTCACGACGTCCATACTACCCAGTCTCTCAAGTCAACACTCAAATAAATAAATAGATAAATAAAACGAAATTCCAAAAATAATATCCCTTCAATATTCCTGTCCTTACACAAGTTGCCAAAATGATTCATTTATTTCAACGTTTCGTCTAACAAAGAGACATCTTCAGGAAATTCTGTAACAAAGATAATATAGACGTACAGAAATAAAGAAAACAACATGTTAATCTAAACAAATTCACAAATATGGAAATAGATATCAATAAATGAGCAAAAACACACATCCTATCATGATACATGGGCTGTTGGGGACCGCTACTTACAAAAATTAAAGGTCCAAAGAAATGACGAAGGAAATCTTCGTTTGGTGACTTATATATACGCACCTAGCCGGCTTGGGTGGTGGAAGGGGTGGTGGAGGGATGATTAGAGGGCGGGGTTGGTTTCTCGTTAATACGTGAAGAAGAGGGTTGGGGGGGTTGGGGGGTTAGGGGGTTGCGGGGTTAGGGGGTTGCGGGGTCGGTTGGGGGGAGGATGGAAGGAGTGGGTGGGAGGAGGATTTCCTTATCTTTAGAAACCGGGTGGCAGTTTTTATTGATGATATTTTTAATGATTTTCTCTTTTTTTTTTTTTTTTTGTAACCCTTGTTGAAGGTGTTATCTACTACCATAACATCTTCAACAAGGGATACAAAAAAGATGAGAAAACCATTAAAGATATCATCAATAAAAACTGCCACCCGGTTTCTAAAGATAAGGAAATCCGCGTGGTTGTATACTACTCCAGCCCAAAAACTAGTTCATTGGTAATAACTAATAACTTGAATTGTAATACTGAGACCATGTCTAAAACCAATATTGTGTATGAATTTAATTGTATCACCGGGAACTGTGCAACCCGTGAAACTGCATATATTGGTTTTACTAGATGTAGTCTCAGTAGGAGAATAACTATGCACGTGCAAAACGGGGCTATAAAACATCATTTATTGAAATACCATAACCAAACAGCCACCCGTGAATACCTAGTTAAAAACACCAGGATTATAGCAAGCAATAGGGATGTACATAAACTTAAGCTTCTAGAAGCTATGTTTATAAGGGAATTTAGTCCTATAATTAATATCCAAAGTAACATGATATCTGTCATTGCTTTGTTTAACAGTACAGCCAAGCTACCACCACCCGTGACCTCTCCCCGACAAACCCCCCCATCCACCTCCTCCCACCCACTCCTTCCATCCTCCCCCCAACCGACCCCGCAACCCCCTAACCCCCCAACCCCCCCAACCCTCTTCTTCACGTATTAACGAGAAACCAACCCCGCCCTCTAATCCTCCCTCCACCACCCCTTCCACCACCCAAGCCGGCTAGGTGCGTATATATAAGTCACCAAACGAAGATTTCCTTCGTCATTTCTTTGGACCTTTAATTTTTGTAAGTAGCGGTCCCCAACAGCCCATGTATCATGATAGGATGTGTGTTTTTGCTCATTTATTGATATCTATTTCCATATTTGTGAATTTGTTTAGATTAACATGTTGTTTTCTTTATTTCTGTACGTCTATATTATCTTTGTTACAGAATTTCCTGAAGATGTCTCTTTGTTAGACGAAACGTTGAAATAAATGAATCATTTTGGCAACTTGGTCTATGCCCACCCTCCAAATGGCAGAATATTGGTTAGAAAACTGGAGAATACCCATAAGAAGATCAACAACCTCCTTAATGCTGTCGATTCAATAATGCATGCATATATAAAAATAAATATGCATATATATATGTATATGTATATATATATATATGTTGTGTGTGTGTGTGTGTGTGTGTGTGTGTGTGTGTGTGTGTGTGTGTGTGTGTGTGTGTGTGTGTGTGTGTGTGTGTGTGTGTGTGTGTGTGTGTGTAGATATATGTACATACATATAAATATATATATATATACACACATATATATATATATGTATATATACATATATATATATGTATATATATACATATATATGTGTATATATATGCTTGTAACCACGAGGAAAATAAAGATCGGAATACTGAACGTTTTCGTCTATTAAGACATTTTCGTACTTTGAAAATGTCTTAATAGACGAAAACGTTCAGTATTCCGATCTTTATTTTCCTCGTGGTTACAAGCATAAATCTTTATTCACGTGTTTTATGTGATTACTGTTGCGTGTATATATATACATATATATAATTGTATATATATATATATATATATATATATATATATATATATACAAGCAACTGGCTTACGCCAGGGGTGCTTGGCCTTCGGCAAGACCCGCTGCGTGGGTCGCTCGCTTCGCTTGCTGTGCGCTCCGCGCATCTTTTTTTAATACCGATTGCTTTATTTATCTGAATCAGCCTTATTATCTATCTCCACACGCTTTATAGGTTCATCTTCTGTCTCATCACCTTTCCTTCTCCTATTGGGTGCCAACGATCTTTCTTCTTGAGTAGGCTCTTCACCCGATGCCTCCAATAACTTATTTACTGCCTCGTTGATATTGTCAAGTTTATGTTCAAGTTTACGTTGCAAATTTACAGCCTCGTTGATATTGTCAAGTTTATGTTCAAGTTTACGTTGCATAGCCTCTATTTCTTCTTTTACAGTACTTTCAGAGGTTGTCGGTTTCTCATCTTCTTCACTGTCATAAGTGTAGTCTGGGAGTACCATATCGATTGCCTCTTTCTCCGATATTGGAGGAATTACTACTATGGACTGATCAGGTTCTTCCTCTGCTATCGCTGCGTCGTCCGAGTGTTCGGTCACCACCCTTAATTGCTGTTCGGGCTTTACTGGCACATCTTGGGCAAAGAATAACTCTTTATATACTACGTTGGTAGGCAATCTTCGACATTCACTGTCTTTAACCTTCTTCCACCCAGTATAGTAGTATAGTGAATCCCAACTCGTAACACGGGAACATGCAACGTACAATTGTCCATGTGCGAAGCACTGGGTGCTATCTAGCAAAAGTCCACATTTTTCAAATGTTTGCCCATCCGACTTGTTAATTGTCATGGCAAAACTCAACTTGACAGGGAACTGCTTGCGCTTGAAGGGGATACTTGAATCCGTGGACTCGAGTGTTATCCTGGGGATTACGGTCTGTTCTCCTGAATACGTTCCCCCTAGAATCTTGCCAACGATAGTGTTCTTTTCAAAGTTGGTGACCATCAATCGCGTATAATTACACAACTTGGGAGGAGTAATGTTTCTCATAACCATTACCACGCAACCACGCAATTTATGCAAAGGGATAGAAGGGGTGTCTATGGCATTTAAAACAGAGGTCTGTATATCCGAATCTATTTCAATCGGAGTATCAATAGTTAGGAATGTTTTCTCCCTTCCTTCAAACATGTCATACACAATGTCCTTGGTTGCGTCTACGTCGTTATTTGTAGGGCTTACTATCACCCTACTCTCCAAAAAACTTTCGTTAAGAACATTATCGGAGAGATCCCCGTAAACTTTACCAATTAATTCTTCCCGCCTCTGAGACATTATTCCGATTTTTTTTTTTTTTTTTTTTAGTTTAGTAGGGCCACTATGTCCCTGCCCCAACAATAATAAGGATCGTGCAAATTTCTTGTTTTCTTGGTCTGTAGTTTTCAGCCTCACATTTTCGGTAAGTTCGATTTTGACAAGGTCTTCCCAAAAGCCACTTGACTTGATGCAATACTCAAGTTCGTCATCCTTTCCACCACCTCGAATGACAGGTAAGATTTGCCTGAAGTCCCCAGCACACACAAACACTATTCCTCCCATGAAAGCGTCGTTACCGGTTATGTCTCTCAAAGTGATACCCAATGCCTCCAAAGTGTTTTTGTTTGCCATAACAACTTCATCCCAGACTATCAATGATGTCATATTCATAAGCTGTGCTAAATCGGTATTCTTCTTGATGCCACATGTTCTCACTTCATTGTATTCCATTAGGGGTATCTTGAACATGTTATGAGCTGTTCTACCACCGTGCAAAAGAGTAGCAGCAATCCCAGAAGAAGCTACAGCCAAAGCTATCTTCCCCATGGAACGGACAGAGTCCAATAAAGTGTTAAGCACAAATGACTTACCGGTGCCACCTGGAGCATTCAAAAACACCCCATTATTCATGCTCTTATTAGCGTTCTTTATCCTTAACATTATGACAACGTAACAATGCTTCTGTTTAATGTTCATGATAGTCAACTTATCGTTAACTTCCTTCAAGAGTTTTCTTTGTTGTACGACCGTTCCCGGCGAATGACGTTGCTCGACTTTTCCCGGGTTCTACTCTTGGGCAGCCCATACTCTGTGATATCTTTTCCTCCACAGTTCCAAGCGTGTTCCTGTATATCGTCAAGAGCATCGAGATAAATCTCATCGTTATAGTCTTTCAAACTGAAGGAAATCACTTGAAAAAAAGTTCCTCCAAATCTGAAAACACCAACATACTCGCGTATGTTTCTCGAAGCTTTTTTCGATCATTTGTGTGATTGATGATTTCCAATATAGTTTGCCGCCAAGTCTCTTCGTCATTTATGAGACCCATAGTTTTAACCGTCTCTCGGTAAGTGTCGTACCTACGACCCTCGTGAGTTCTGAGAGCTTCAAATGAAGTAGGGCCCTATATATGCGTCAGCAGTAACCTCATATAGAATAATTCTACAGTCTTGGTGTTAACCGCCCTTATGCGACCCAATGTTGTCCGACATGTCTTCCGCTCTCGCCAAATGTTATCTTTTTATCCCAAAGGAAATAGTTAGGTACCTGGTGGTAATAAAGCTCAGCTGCGAACTTATTTTGTGTACATACATACATACATACATACATACATACATACATACATACATACATATACCAAGGCTATTTCCCCTTACAAGGAAGGCAGCCAAAAAAGAAAAGGCATAAAATCATTCCCACCCATTCCATCCCTGAATACACTCCACACCCCTCCACCCTCCCTCTTATCATAGCACCTCCTGGATGACGGGTTATCCATGCACCTTGTCCACTGCCCTGGGTCAGAAACAGTGTCGCAAGACACAGCACATCCACAGAAAGGCCGCTTCATTAAATTGGCGACCCCCCTTCTCCGTTCCCCCATGTATAAAAGGAGAAGACGGGGAGAAATCCCTTTGGGCTGCGTCAAATTTTGCTCACACATACTACCTCACCCCCCATCCCCCCATCCATTCCACCTCATGCATCACAACATCATCCATATACAACCATTCTCCATTCACCCCTGTCTTCTATCCTCTCCCGTCCTTCCTCAACAGACATTCCCCTCTTCCCCAAATCCCCCTTCACCCCATCCATCCATCTCATCCTAGGACGTCCCCTCATGTTTACTCCCTCCTCATCTGCCTTCCATACCTCTTTTACTAGTCTTTCTTCACTCATTCTTTTCATGTGTCCAAACCATCCTAATACTCTTTCATTGACCCTATCTCCCAACTCCCTTTCCACCCCCATTCTTCTCCTCACCTCCTCATTTCTCACTCTATCTAGCCAAGTAACCCCCATCATACTTCTCAGACACCTCATCTCAAACACATTCAAACTCCTTCTCTCTTCCTCTCTTATGTTCCATGTTTCTGCCCTATACAGTGCTGTTGGCACAATCACTCCTTCATACAATCTCCTCTTAGCATCCATTCCCAAATGTCTATTCCTCATTACACTCTTTCATCCACCAAGGCATTTACTCGCTTCTCTCAATCTACATTCTACCTCCACCTCCACTCCACCTTTTCCTGCCACATTTGCACCCAAGTATCTAAAACTGTCCACTTCCTCCAGTCGCTCTCCCTTAATGCTCACTTCCAGTCTACTGCCACTTTCACCCCTTGTACATCTCATCACCTTACATTTACCCACATTTATCTTTAGCTTTCTTCTATCACATACTCTCCCAAACTCTGTCACCAACTTCCTCAGTCCCTCCTCCGATCCTGCCACAAGCGCAGTGTCGTCAGCAAACAACAGCTGGCTCACTTCCCACTTTTCTCCATTTTCTTTAACCATCTCCAATCCCTGACCCACTACCCTTGCATTTACCTCTCGCACTACCCCATCCATGTATAAGTTGAACAGCCAGGGCGACATAACGCATCCTTCACGAAGTCCCACCTTTACCTCGAACCACTCACTCTCTCCATTTCTAATCCTGACACAAGCTCTACTACTCTCATACATTGTGTACAAAGTTCAAAAAACGCAGTGAGTTGTGTATCTATGTTCGATTTTTTGTTTAGGGATTCGGTACTATCCGAATCCTTGTAAAAGACCTCGTTTTCTCCCTCCAAATGAAGATGTAGTGACAGCACTGCTGGGCTATTTTTATGTATCGGGAACCTAAATATCTTCCAAGTAGCTTCATTCGCATTAACGAAACGGGCCTCCTGGTAATTCTTTACCTCCTTCACCGTTTCATCACCCTCTTTAGTGTAATGGATACGATCACAACCCTTGTTTACGAACTTTGTAACATAAGCGATACAATTTATGGTGTTGGCACACTCCACGTTAATGTGAGCATCAAAGAGTAAGCAAAGATAAGCATTGTAGGGCACGACCCACGAATTTTCGATAGTGACGTCCTTCCCCTTGACTTTCTTAACAATAGAGTTTCCTCCTTGACCTATTGATCTCCTTTTATACAGAGGGTATCCCTTATTACCAAATAGGAGTTCTTCCCTGCAAACTTTTGGGAAACCCTTACCACAGGTGTCACCTTTACTGTTTTTGCCCTGACAACAGGGTTGTTGCTCATTGAAACCCTTGCAAGGACCGTGAATCATATTACGTGTTACAATATCGTGTAACCTGGGCTCCTTTTCAGGGTCCGGTATCTCCGCTGATATGATTTCATCAACCAACGATGCAGTTACACGTTTTTCCATCCACAACAAAATGTGTGCATGAGGAAGACCTCGTTTCTGCCACTAGATAGTGTATAAGTGAGCCTTAACACCACCGAAAACCCTTTTCTTCACCAACTCATCTATGAGGGCATCTATCTTCATCTTGAAAACACTACTCACTAAATCTGGCCTGTCTTGAATCTGATTGTATATGGCATCGTCGCCTACGCTGGTAGCACTAACAGCATCTTTCAACTCTTCCCAGTGAGGGTTCATCGCGTAATGAAGAAATCCGGAGAATCATACGTTGTAACGTATGTTAGTGCATCTTGCTGACGCTGCTTCATGTACCTTGGTCCTCCCACGAAAGTGGGAGGTATTATCACCCTTTGACCCACGTTCTTCCCCGAGTCTGCAGCCAAAATATCGGCACGTTCTTTTCGCATTGTACTCTGATTAAACTCTATGAACGATAACCGCGACGACTCAACCTTCACATAGTTGTCGACCACGAACTGCTGGAATAACCTTCGCATCTTTGTCAAGTAGTTAAAGCTACCTTCACGTTCCATGTAAAGAAATTAGTAGTACATGCAAGGGCTAAGGGTGTCGTACGTTTTCGCTGAGGTGGCTTCTAATTGCTGTTCGAACGAAGGTGGTTCATCACTCTCTTTATTGTCACATTTCCCTATTTTTAACTTCTTATTTTTCTTGAATTGATGACTATAGCCAAGATCCCCGTTAGGGAACAATAGTGGATACTGGAAACTATCATAAAAGAAATTCGTGTGATGGACCAAACGCGTTCTATACTTTGAACCCTCTTTTATTGAAGTGATGATTATACGCATTGGATCTTTTGTAGAGTCTAACTTGACTATCGCCCCCACTTCAACAGAAGCTGTCGGGAGGTGATAGACTCCCTTATGTTCTTTTGTACACCCTCAGCTGAATTTAACGTGATTGACACGTTTGACACACTATCATACTTCTTCACGTGAGCCTCAATCAACCCCTTTGCAGTCTCAAGCTCTTGGAGCATACCGGATAGGCAACTGTTGTGTTCAGCCATATAATCGTAGAAGAGTGTGACTATGGACTGTTTTTCCGTTATTTCCTTTTCTTCTCTTTTTCTACGGTTTACTGTTTGTTTGGAGACTTTCTCATCCGGCTTTCGTATTACACGGGCAGTTCTTCACCCTGGAAACGGTGAAGATTGAATTATTTTCTGAGCATCCAACGTGGACAACCTATGATATATCCTACCCTGAATCTTGCAAGACATCATTGACTCTGCTCCATTTTCCAACTTTTTGGAAGTCGAGAAAGACGTAAATGAGAACATATTATTCAACCCCTCTAAATTATTGAAAAAACGTTTAGAGAGCGGCGACTTTCCCTTGTATAGATCTTTGAGTACCTTATCCTATATCTCGGTTGGTACAGTGAGTGGCGTCTGCCTCTTGTTACAACATATTGTCTGGAGCTCATTTTTCCACTACAGCGCATTGCATATTTTACACATTCTGCCCCCCAAAACCCCTATATCACTTAGTTTCACTTCTTTGTCTGCTTCGCGTAACGATCCCTTCACATTCTCATGCGCATGCCCACGCGGATTACTTTCCTCGGCTGTCTTCTTTTTTTGGCGATTATTGTACGTTGGTTCCTCATTTCAGTGAGAACACGGTTTTCCTGCTCTGTGTAGTCCTTCAATTCCTTTGGTGAACACTCCGACCCACCCATCCGCTTCTTTTGTTGGGAGATGTATTCCGATTCATTATTTTTCATTTTTTCTATCATTGTTTTTCGCAGCTTATTATCCACTTCATTCTTTTCCGCTTGTACCCGTTTTTTTTCTTTTTGGATCTTTTTCAGGTCTCTTCTCAACTCTACTTTCCTTTGCTCCCTCTTCTTTTCGTGCTGGCACCTCACATTCTTCATAGCGAACACGTTTTTTCGGGCGTTTCTTTTAAATGTCTTGAACCTACGCTCTAAATAGTACAACTAGTATTCCCTGTGTCCTCTTCCACCATTACCACAAAAAATTTTGTAGCCTGCGTAACAGTGCTTCTTGAGATTTTCTACAACCTAGGAAGAAATATCCCTGCTATACGGTTCCAGGTCATCTATTGTACTATCACTGTACTCGTATGTTGGTGAATTGCGTAACATCTCGTTGAAACTAAGGACTATACGTTGGAATTGTTGTGTAGATTGCTCCGCGACGCATGTCGTAGATGCCGGTTTTTACACTTTTCGTAATATTCGGGGTTGCATTTCTTATGCTCTTCTGTTAACTGTGCTCTGAGAACTTTTTCAATAGTGGATTTGTCAATCTTTATTTGTTTTGTTACCCAAGCCCAGAAATGTCGCTGTCGCCTTTTCATGGAGGCTTCAGTATCACGGGGTTCTTAAACCTTTTCATCATAAAAAGAAGGAAAAATTTCACGGTGCTCTTTCTGTAACAAACCTTTTAAAGGTGCTGACATATTGATCTCCATCTTACTGATTTTCTTTTCATCCGCAACCCATTCCAATAATGCATATTACGTCTTTTCAACCGAGCTGCTACGGGCAGAGGCATTGTGTCCAACGTCCAACCTTGACCACGATTGGGGTACAACCCCACATGAAAAATCCCTTATACCGGGCACGTCCACACAAACTTGAATCATCTGGGCACGGAAGCATTTATTTTTAATAGTTATATATATATATATATATATATATATATATATATATATATATATATATATATATATATATGTATGTATGTATGTATATGTATATATAAATATATACATATATATGAATATATATATATACATGTATACAGTATATATATATATATATATATATATATATATATGTGTGTGTGTGTGTGTGTGTGTGTGTGTGTGTGTGTGTGTGTGTGTGTGTGTGTGTGTGTGTGTGTGTGTGTGTGTGTGTGTGTGTGTGTGTGTGTGTGTATAAATATATATACTGCATATGTATATACATATACATATATATATACATATATATATATGTATAAATATATATATATATATGTATATGTACATATATACATATATATACATATATTTATGTATATATATATATATATACATATATGCTGTGGGATCAAGACCCTGTGAGTCGAAACGTTAAAGCGTGAAATTCTCCCATTACTCCTCGTCTGCTTCTTCCACCTTAAGTCATATATATATATATATATATATATATATATATATATATATATATATATATATATATTGTAACGTAATATTAGATATTACGTCATATGTGTAATTATATTATAGAATTGTGTTCCTTTGTATTACATAACTATGTTCATATTTCTTGTCTATGTATGTATTGTAACAATGTTAAGCAGTAACGCCCGTCCACTATATGTAATCTTGCCTACGTGCGGAGAAAGGTGCGCACTCTTGTAGAACAAACAGACAAGCGAAATCCTGAATAGTTCGGAGCGCACAGATTTGACAGTTACTAAATAAGTAGATTGTTCAAGCGAGTCGAGGGTCCTAAAACTACCCATGTTGACGTGTGTTAACTTACCCTCCTCCCCCCCTTTCGCTCACCCGCACCCTTAACCGGAAGTATCCCGCTTCCGGTCCAATGGTATATAAGCGGTGGAAATCGCTCACTCCTTGTCATTTTCTCACATATTGATCTCTTGATAAAAACTAGAAGTTTAGATTCATGAGACGATTGGTGTGAAGTGATCACCCTTTTTGCCTACATTACGTGTCTGATATACATTGCATTACTTTATACTTATATTTGTACTTATTACTTATTTTGATGCATGTTCCTGATCTCTTTGTACTTAGATAGTACCATATTGTATACGTATCTTGTGTTTCTTATTTGAACGATAATTTCCATATTCTTATAATCATGTAACGGTCCCATTGACCCTACTGCCCATTCTCTTTTGTGTTGATTGCCTGTAAATATTTTCCCTGATATTAATAATTTCGTTTACTAGTTTTATCGCTAGTTTAATATTCCTTTCCTGGAATCTTCTTTGTTACCTTTACTTCTAGTCTTACGAATTATCTAGGCCCTGACCAGATAGTTCAGTCCTACAGTGGCTTCTAGAAGTGAGCTGGTTCTTAAGCACTTATCCGTTATACGTAACGTCTCTTCACTAACCAGCCCGTCCCGTAACAATATATATATATATATGTTGAGACATTCTGACAGGTTGATGTAAGCGGAATAGGAAACACAGGAGTCTTAGTCTTGAGTTTATTCCTGACTAGTTTCGCAGGTATGCTTTTTCAAAGGAATATGTGTACAAACGGGCTGTGGGCATTATATACATGGGGTGGACCTCACCACCTCTCCGAGTTGCCATAGTTGGTGGCGAATGTGAACATCACATTGTGGCTCACGTAACAATGAAGACATTTTTACAATTAAATATGATAACACTAATACCAAAGAAATTATTAATAGAAAATGTAACAATAGTAGTGAAAACGATGAAGATAAATATTTAATAATATTAACAATAATAACAAAATTGATAGTAGCAATACAGGAAATAATAACAATAAAATAAAAGTAATAATAATAAAAACTATAATAAAAAAAATTATAATAAAAATAAAAATGATCAAGAAATAGTTATTAATAGTAATTATGACAATAATAGTGAAAACAATGATAATAAAAACGAAAAATTAAATAAATATTTAAATAGTAACAATAATAATAACAATAATAATGATAATGAAAGTAATAATAATAAAGATGGTAATAATAAAAATAAAAATAAAAATGTAATGATAAAATTATAAATATAATGATAGAAATAATAAATAATAGTTATAATAACAATGATAATAATGATAATAGTGTTGAAAATAAATAGTAACAAATAGCATTAAAAGAATAAATCATGATATATATATATATATATATATATATATATATATATATATATATATATATATATATATATTTCAAAGGATTACAAGGGAGGAGCATGCCGTCAGGAGACCTTTTGGTCCATGACTAGGTCGGATGTGGAAAAAATTATAATAATGATAACTAGATCAAAAATGAATAAATAAAGAATATAATAAAATAAATAATAATAAATAAAATAAATAAATGCATACATATAGTTAAATAGTAAACAAACAGGTAGAGAGTAGATAATGATATATTGACGGATAACTAATGATAAATGAAAATTAAGCAAATAATAACAAACAAACATCTGATAACAAACAAATAAACAAATAAGATAAATGGCAAGCATTACATCTTACTTTGGTGTTTATCTAAACAAATCTTAAAGCTTTGAACTGAACTACCATGTACTGACTGTAGGAAGCTTGTTCCATTCATTAACTACACGGTTGGCGAAGTTGTTTTTACCCAATTCCAAATTAATATATTTCCTGACAGTGTGAGACCATTATTTCTTGTCGGATTCTCATTCAGTGTGAATATTTTTGTCACTTCTGATGTGACTAACAAGGAACTCGACGGAAGTATATACCGAAACTTATACGTAGTCAAGCCAAGTACTCGAACTCAGCTACTGTGGTCTATTGAAAAATTGAAGACGTTCCACATACCACCGTGGGAAAAGATCATCCTGAATGTCGACATCAATGAACACCTTCACAAGAAATCATGCTCGGTGGAAGAACTTAAACAGAAGACACTACAAGTCATCAACGGGTACACTGGCCACAGGGCACTGTATATGGATGGTTCGACGACTAGCAAGTCCATTACTCTCTCTTGGGTTCCCAGCCACATTGGGATTTCCGGGAACGACAAAACGGACACGCTGGCCAAATCTGCGTTAGAAAATGACTCTATTATAATTTACCCATAGACATAGGCATTTTCAATTCAATCTTAAGAAGACAATTACACACCCACTGACAATACCAATGGGACAATCTCCATATCAAGCATTAACAAAAAGAGCACATAACAGACTGGTCAACATCATACAGAAACAATAGACGGGAGGAAATCGCCATAACAAAGCTGAGGATGAATTCCACCTACATTACCCACCTAGATCCTTATAACACTGGCGTATTTCCTCCTCAGTGCAACACCTGCAACACTACACTATCTATCAGACACATACTCATACACTGCACGAAATATAACTCACAGCGAAAGGCGCTTATTATCATTGCAGACTCAACAACATTTAGTTAAACGTGACAAATCTTTTGGCCAATGACTGTTTACGTATTTACAAAGTAATGTTTTATTTGCGTACAACAGGACTGTTGTGGAAATTGTAATGGTAAATTAAACCGGATCGCAGATTCACACCAGGTCGATAGCCTTAAGATAAAAAAATAAAATAAAAAAAATTAAAAAAATCACGCATCAGTAGTCATCATAACAACAGTCATACTTGCTAGGGCTGCTATCTAGAGTTGACTGGTTCATAAAACCCAACTAAATGTTGGGTGGCTTTCTATGTGGTAGTTAACACTGCTACCCACTTCCGGGCGTTTTCCAGGTTTTTCTGTCTTTGACCTTTCCGTCTTTTTGTAGCTCTCCAGAATCCGAACGAATCATTGTTGTCTCGTGAGACTCCTCGGTCGTCCGGCCCGGCGAAATCTAGTTTTAATCTGTCGTAGTTTAGAGTAATGATCCCGTCCCTACTGGGCACACAGAGTGTCATTCCACGCGGCTGTCGCCAAGAAACTGTATGACCTTCATAGTATTGTCCCCTTAGGCTGTTCTGAGTACATTTCTCGCGTACCAAGGGGGCTTGCCCCCTACCCCTACGTGCAGAATGGAGTGTTCAACTCCACCTCTGTACACGAAAAACACTTCCTCTGACGACAATAATATCGACCTGGATAAGGCTAGGCATGTTTTTCTCCACTCTGACAAAACCCGATTAGCTGAACTCAACCCCTTTATTCTAAAGAAATGTATGTCTTTTTATACTGATGATATCAACCGGGTTAGGAAACTTAGAAGAGGAGATCTCCAAATTACCACTAAATCTGGGAAAGCTACACGCAACTTACATAAGGCCAAGAAGTTACCTTCGATATTGTTGCCTCCCTCCCTAGGTCACTCAACTCCTGCAGAAATTTGATGATCATGGATGAGTCCGACATCCTCAAAAAAAAAAAAAAATGAAGGGATTCTAGATGTCAAATTCATCACGCGACTGGACCGGGAAAAGAACATGCGAGTGAATACGCCCCTTATCATCCCCACTTTCAACTCTACAACCTTCTCTGACCATGTCAAAGTTGGATACATCCACGTCTCAGTACGACCATATGTCCGCAACTCTTTGCGTAATAATAAGTGTTTTAAATATGATCACCTTGCTAAGTTTTGTCGTAGCCAAACGATCATGTGCGCTAAGTGTGCAGGCGAACATCCTACAGATGCCTGCTCTGCAAATGTGTTTCACTGTGTCAACTGCCCCTCTAACAACAGGCATGCATCCACCTCCCGAGATTATCCCATCTTCAAAATAGAAAAAGAAATTTGTACCGAGAAAGCAACTTGTATCATCTCTTTCTACGATGCACGGAAAAATGTGATGGAAAGACAAATTATCCCAACTAGTCCCTCCGGGGCAACTTTCTATGCTTCTACAGTTAAGAAAACGTACAGAACCATTGAAACAAACTATAAGCAAGCATTCCGATAAGGACAAAGATCTCTACCCACCTACTAGACAAATCACGCACTTGTACCTTCCTTCCTTATCCCAGAGTTTCCAATACGTGTGCCTACACATGTGGAAGAGAATGTTACCATGGAGATCGCCGGCTCCTGCAAACGACTATTAAGTCCGATATCTAGCCCAGACCGAGCATCGGGAGCAAAACACACCTCTCCCACTAAGGTCAAGAAAGAAAGAAATCGAAGCAAATAAAAAAGAAAAAAGTTGAAAAACTAAAATTATAAGAATAAAATCATTCAGTGGAATTACCGAAGTATTAGAAGTAAAGCAAATGACCTATCTATTTTCAACTCTATAATCAACCCCTCATTTATATGTCTACAGGAAACATTCCTGAATTCCAGTGTTTAATTAGAGCTGAAAAACTTTACCATCTATAGGAAGGACAGGTTTGCGCCTGGAGGGGGGCTCGCAGTTGCAGAGCTGCCACTATCCACAACCTTGGAGGCAGTCGCTGTCAAAACGAAAATACAGAATAAACTTGCGTCCATCTGCTCCATATACTTACCTCCCGACCAACCATTTCCTCTAAAGGAGGTAAATAACCTTACAAGACAGCTGCCCCACCATAAGCTCATAGTCGGAGACTTCAACTCCCACCATCACATGTGGGGGAGTGATAGAACTTGTGCGCGAGGGGAGCAGATGGAGGCAATTCTAAACATCAACAACCTGGTCCTCTTAAACAATGGCAATCTCACTCGTGTAGACAATGCTAGGGCCATTTTTTCATATAGTGATTTATCCATATCATCTCCTGCGCTGTCTGACGACATAACATGGACTACGCATGACGACACCATCCTCAACGATCATTTCCCAGTCATTTTAGAAAATAGGGGGTGTCCACGTTACGGCTGCTCCAGCCTATGGAGACAACCCACCTCGTCCCTGTCCCAAATTCATCATGAGGAAAGCCAACTGGGAAATGTATCAGCGTATGACCAACGTCAACACTACAGGGGACAATATGGATGACAAAGTAGTCAATTTAACATAATCCATTTTGAATTCAGCGCATAAGCACATACCAAAGACCTTGGCATTTCACAAGCATAGATTTCCTTGGTGGACATCAGACTGCAGAGAAGCACTTTACAAGCGGAATAGGGTTTATCGAACTTTTAGAAAGAACCCAATTTTACCCAACTTGATTACTTTTAAAAAGGCGCAAGCAGAGGCCCGTAAAATAATTAAACAGTCCAAGCGAAAGTCCTGGCGTGATTTCATTTCGACAACATGCACACACCTCTCATACAGATTTGGTCAGCCGTCCGAAGAATTGACGATAACCATGTATCTACAATAATGACATCACAAACATTATAGCAGATACATCTACACAAACAAGCAGTACAGATAACTATTCGCCAATATTACTACAGCATAAACAAAGACTGGAAACAGAGCCACTGGTCTTCCGTACACATACACACCACGAATATAATACTCCCTTCCAACTACACGAGCTTGAACAGGCATTAAGCTCGTGTAGGGGGACCTCTGTTGGCCCGGATGGGATTAGGTATGAGATACTGCAACATCTAAATTCAATCTCGCTCAACAAATTGCTGGAACTGTAAAACGAAATTTGGATTAATCATGACTTCCCAGAAACATGGAGACATGCCCACGTCATACCTATTCTCAAAAAGGGAAAGGACCCAAAGAGTCCCTCCTGTTATCGCTTACCAACTGCTTAGCTTATGCAAAGTATTACAACGTATGGTCAATAAGAGATTAAAATTCATCCTCGAATCTTAAGATTAGTTCCTGCCCAATGTGGTTTCAGAAAAAATCGAAGTAGTCTCGACTATTAGGTCAACTTAGAACATGATATCCTTTCAAGTTTCCAGAAGAAAGATTTCCTTGTAGCTTGTTTCTTAGATTTAGAAAAAGCTTACGACATGACATGACGACGTGGTATCCTCGAAAAACTCTATGCACTTGGCCTTAGAGGGAATCTCCCTATTTTCATTCAAAACTTTTTACTAGAGCGAACATTCTCCGTCAAAATTCAAGATTGTCTTTCATCAGTATGCATAGAAGAAAATGGCGTACCACAGGGAAGTGTGTTGAGCCTCACATTATTTATGTTGCTTATTATCGATATTCTACCTGCTCCACCTCGGAACCTTAAATACTCATAAGCTGACGACGTCGGAATCTGGCACTCCTCATTAAACGCTAGTTTTTCCGGCTCTCACGTACAACTTGCCCTGGACTCGCTCCAGGAATGGTCCGACTAATGGGGATTTAAGTTTTCGGAAATAAAGTCAACAGTGGTTTTATTTTCACGCAGAGCCCAGGCAAAAATAGATCTGCAATTACAGGAAAATCTCATTTCAGTACAAAATTCAACCCTTTTCCTTGGACTGAAACTGGTCTCCAGGCTAAACTGGAAAGCCAATGTAAAGTATCTAGTTGATATGTGAAACAAGAGACTTCATTTGCTGCTCAAACTAACGAGCACAAATTGAGGAGCAGATAGGTAATTTTTGCTTATGATTTATGAGTCCCTAATTAGATCTAAACTAGACTATGAGAGTCAGATTTATGGTTCGGCAACAACAACCACGTTACAACCCCTGAACATCATCCAAAACAAAGGCCTGCGACTTGCACTTGGAGCATTACGCTGCACAAAAATCGAGAGGCTGGAAGTTGAACCCAATCTCCACCCTCCACTACAGGCGCGAACTTCTTACACTCCACTACGCCGCCAAAGTGCTCCGTATCCCACGACATCCCTGCAAACTAGTGGCGTCCCAATACGAGCACTTTACCAACTTCAGCCTCAATCCCTTTTCTATCAGGATCTGATCCTTGTGCGAGTAGTATTCAGTGCCACTGTGGTCTATTGAAAAATTGAAGACGTTCCACATACCACCGTGGGAAAAGATCACCCTGAACGTCGACATCAATGAAGACCTCCACAAGAAATCGTGCTCGGTGGAAGAACTTAAACAGAAGACACTACAAGTCATCAACGGGTACACTGGCCACAGAGCACTGTATACAGATAGTTCTAAGTGTGGCCGTAAGACAGGAACAGGGTTATATATCTCCACAATCCGGATGATGTTCAGATTGCTGGACCAGACGAGCATTTATATTGCCGAACTCTTCGGAATATCCAAAGAGATAAAGGCTCAATCTGACACACATAGTAACTTTCTTATTTTCTCAGATTCTTTGAGTGTATTACAGTCAATTAAGTCAGGTAATCAAATGGGGAATTCTCTCCTGGGCAAAATCATTAGCGCACTTTCAACGACCAGCAAGTCCATTACTCTCTCTTGGGTTCCCAGCCACATTGGGATTTCCGGGAACGACAAAACGGACACACTGGCCAAATCTGCGTTAGAAAATGACTCTATTATAGATATACCCATAGACATAGGCATTTTCAATTCCATCTTAAGAAAACAATTACACGCCCACTGGCAACACCAGTGGGACAATCTTTACATCACACATAAACAAAAGGAGTATATAAGACTGGTCAACAGCATACAGAAACAATAGACGGGAGGAAATCGCCATAACAAAGCTGAAGATGAATTCCACCTACATCACCCACCCAGACCCTTATATCACTGAAAAAAGTATTGCTAAAAAGAGACAGGCTTATAAGAAATACAAGTACTCGGGCACTTAATGACTATCAAAGTTATGCAATGATACATACATACATACATGCATACATACATACATACATACATACATACATACATACATACATACATACATACATACATACATATACCAAAAGCTTTTTCCCCCTACACGGGGGGGTAGCCAAAAAGAAAAAGGCATAGAAACCACTCCCACCCATTCCATTTCCTATATATTCCACTCCCCTCCACCCTCCTCCCTCCCTCTTATCTTGGCACCTCCTGGATGACGGGTCATCCCTGCATCATGTCCACTACCATGGATCAGAAGCAGTGTCGCAAGACACAGCACATCCACAGCAAGGCCGCTTCATAAATTCGGCGACCCCCCCTCTCCGTTCTCCCATGCAGAAAAGGGGAAGACGGGGGAGAAATCCCTTCGGGCTGCGTCATTTTTTTTTTTTTCTCTCTCATACATAATTCCTCACTCCCCATCCCCCACCCACTCCCCCTCATACATCACAGCATCATCTATACACAACCCCTCTCCATTCACCCCTATCTTCTGTCCTGTCCCGTCCTTCCTCCACAGACATTCCTCTCTTTTGTAATTCCCCTTTCACCCCATCCATCCAGCTCATCCTAGGACGCACCCTCAAATTCACTATTTCCACTTCTGCCTTCCACACTTCTTTTACTAATCTTTCTTCACTCATTCTTTCCATGTGTCCAAACCATCCTAATACTCTTTCATCAACCCTATCTCCCAGCTCCCTTTCCACCCCTGTTTTCCTCCTCACCTCCTCATTTCTCACTCTATCTAGCCTAGTAACCCCTATCATACCTCTCAGATATTTCATCTCAAACACATTCAAACTCCTTCTCTCTTTCTCTCTCATGTTCCATGTTTCTGCCCCATACAATGCTGTTGGCACAATCACTCCTTTATATAACCTCCTCTTAGTATCCATTCCCAGATGTCTATTTCTCATTACATTTTTCAATCCACCAAGGCATTTCTTCGCATCTCTCAATCTACATTCTACCTCCACCCCCACTCCTCCCTTTCCTGTCACATTCGCACCCATGTATCTAAAACTATCCACTTCCTCCAGTCTTTCACCCTTAATGCTCACTTCCAGCCTGCTGTCACTCTCCCCCCTTGTACATCTCATCACCTTACTTTTGCCCACATTTATCTTCTGCTTCCTTCTTTCACACACCTTCTCAAACCCCCCTTGTACATCTCATCACCTTACTTTTGCCCACATTTATCTTCATCTTTCTTCTTTCACACACCTTCTCAAACTCTGTCACTAACTTCCTCAATCCCTCCTCTGATCCTGCTACAAGCGCAGTGTTGTCAGCAAACAATAGCTGGCTCAACTCCCACTTTTCTCTATTTTCTTTAATCATCTCCAATCCCTGACCCACTACCCTTGCATTCACCTCTCGCATCATCCCATCCATGTAAAGATTGAACAGCCAGGGCGACATAACACATCCCTGACGAAGTCCCACCTTTACCTCAAACCATTCACTCTCTCCATTTCTAATCCTAACACAAGTGCTACTACTCTCATAAAAACTCTTGACTGCTCTTAACAGCTTATCTCCTATCCCATATATCTGCAGTACCTCCCACAGTGCCTTCCTAGCTACCCTGTCGTAAGCCTTTTCCAGATCCATAAAAGCCAAAAAAAAACATCCTTACATTTTCCTATAGCTTTCTCACATATCTGTCTTACCACAAAAACCTGATCTACACAACCTCTACCTGTCCTAAACCCACACTGTTCCTCACCAATTACTCCCTCTGTTCCTCTCCTAATCCTCTCAATCAAGACCCTCCCATAAGCCTTCCCAAATACACTCAACAAGCTGATCCCTCTGAAACTACTACACTCACACTTGTCCCCCTTTCCCTTGTAAAGCGGATTTATACTGGCACTTCTCCAGTCCTTCGGCACTCTACCCTCTCTTAAACAAACATTAAATAACCTCCTTATCAGCCAGTCCAACATAACTGTAACTCCTTTCTTCAGACATTCTGCATGGCATCCATCCAGACCAGGTGCCTTGCCTGCTCTCATCATCTTAACAGCTGCTTTCATTTCATCCTTCCCTATTTCTCCTCCTTTTTCCTCACTCATTACTCTCATTTTCTTAGCGCTTCCCACTGCATCTACCTTTCCCTCCCTATTCTCCTTCACATTTAGCAACTCCCTAAAATACTCTGCCCACCTTCCTCCCACTGCCTTCTCATCCATTATCATCTCTCCATCTGCACCTTTTACCTTTTCTTCTCTACTTGATTCGCCTCCTCTTTCTCTTTTAATTTCCTTCCAAAACATCTTTTTATCACTTTCAAATTTTTCAGTCATACTCTTACCCCATTTCACATCTGCTCTCCTCTTTGCTTCCTTTATCTTACTTCCCTTCTCTTTACTTTGTACCTCTCGTACGATTCCCTCGTCCTAATTTGTAGCCAATCTATGAATGAATGCCTCTTTTCTTCTACACCTTTCTTTGCTTCCTCATCCCACCACTCACTACCCATTCCTTTTATTTCCTCCGGCCCTCCTTGTTCCACACACCATCTTTGCACACCTTATGACTCCCTCCTTGAACCATCCCCATTCCTCCTACACTTCTAGTTCTACTATATCCTTTACTCTATCAGATAGATTAAAAAAAGACAATAAAAAACAAAAATGACAATACGAAATTAATATAACTGATCAAAATAAAGAGAATCCCAAAGAATTCTATAGTTACATTAGAGATATAAAGGTTGTCAGTAATCACGTTGGTCCACTATTATCTGTGACGGTCAACTTGAATATTCAAATGAAGTAATGTCTGATACTTAAAAAATTATCTTAGCTCAGTATTCGTAAACGAAACACCTCAAAGTGAACCCCAAACTGAAACCTGTGAAAAGTCTAGGGTGAACTTACTACGGCAATTATAACAAAACAAAAACTTAAAAGGTGTATAGAGAAACTCAAATCTAATAAAACACCAGGGCCTGACGGTTAGCATCCAAGAATTTTAAAGAAAGAAAAAAATGAGATTGTTGTTCCATTAGAAATTATTTTCAAGAAATCCATCATACCCGGAAATGTCTCAAAGGAAAGGAAGCTAGCTAACGTTACTCCCATATTCAAAAAGGTGACAAGAAGAAACCAAATAAATTCAATCGTAGGAAAAATTATGAAAACTATTATCAAAGATGCTATCGAACATAATTTCGAAAGTAACTGTTTGATGATAGCCATCACGGATTCAAACGGAAACGATCTTGCGTGTCTAACTTACTCGAATTCTATTACACAGTCATATCGAATTATGATAAAAGAAACAATATAGATTTAATATATCTAGAATTTGCAAAAGCTTTTGATATCGTCCCCCACGAAAGACTACTTACTAAATTAGCTTCACACGGAATAAGTGGTAGCCTATTGAGTTGGACTAGTAATTGGTTGTACGATCGAAAACACAGATGTGTTCTTAATGGCAAAACTTCTAGATGGAAAAATGTTACGAGTTGAGCTCCTCAGATTCCATTCTTGGGCCATTTCTATCCATAGTATATATAAATGGCATAGACCACAAACTGAAATATATTGTCTCCAAATTTGCTGATGATACAAAACTGTGCGGAATGGCAAATGATCACTTAAACCAATTAGATATTCAAGAAGGTTTCGATACACCACAGCAGTGGTCTGAAAAGTGGATAATGAAATTTAACACAAGTAAATGCATGGTTAGGCACATAGGTAAAAATAACAGTAAGTACGATTACAAGTTATTTGGAAATTCGTTAACAAAAGTGGATAGTGAAAAGGATCTCGGCGTAATCAGCAATGATCTCAAATCATCTAAGCAGTGTATTTCAGCCTTAGAGAAAGAAAATAAGATTCTAGGACTGATTGCGTAATCTTTTGACTTCAAAACTCTATCTCACATCAACAAACTATGTAAGTCGTTAGTTCGTCCACATTTGGAATATGCTGTTTCCGTATGGTCACTGAATCTCATTAAAGACATTGACAGATTAGAAAAAGTACAACGGTGAGCCACAAAACTGATTTCAAATATCAAAAATAAATCATACGAAAATCGACTAAAACATATAAATCTGTTTTCCCTAATAAAGCGTAGACTCAGAAGTGACTTGATAAAGGTCTTTAAGATTCTCAAGGGAATTGACATAAAAAATAACCAAATTTTCGCACTGAATGAGAATCCGACAAGAAATAATGGCCTAAAATTCTCAGGAAATAGAATTAGTTTGGAATTTGGTAGAAACAACTTCGCCAACCGTGTAATTAATGAATGAATCAACTTCCAGCAGAGGCAGTGCAATATAGTTCTGTTAGAAGCTTTAAGACTCATTTGAATAAACACCTAAGTAAGGTGCCTGCCATTTATCTTATATAATTTATTTTTGTTTGTTATTGTCTGTTTGTTTATTATTATTTCCTTGAATATCATTTATTACTAGTTATCTGTCAATTTATCATTGCTTACTATTTACCTGTTTAGTTATTATTTAATTTTACCTATTTATTTACTTAGGAAAAGGTAAGGATGTTTTTTGTGTTTTTATGGATTTGGAAAAGGCTTATGACAGGGTAGACAGGAAGGCACTGTGGGAGATATTGCAGATATACGGGATAAGAGGAAAGTTTTTAGGAGCTGTCAAGAGTTTTATACGAGAGTAGTAGAGCATGTGTCAGGATTAGAAATGGAGAGAGTGAGTGGTTTGAGGAAAAGGTGGGACTTCAGGGATGTGTTATGTCACCCTGGCTGTTCAATTTATACATGGATGGGGTGGTGCGCGAAGTAAATGCAAGAGTGGTGAGTCAGGGATTTGAGATGGTTAATGAAAATTGAGAAAAGTGGGAGATAAGCCAGCTATTGTTTGCGGACGACACTGTGCTTGTTTTAGGATCAGAGGAGGGATTGAGGAAGTTGGTGACAGAGGTCGGGAAAATGTGTGAAAGAAGGAAGTTGAAGATAAATGTGAGTGATGAGATGTAAAGAGAGAAAGTGGTAGTAGACTTGAGTGCGAGTGTGGCAGGAAAGGGAAGAGTGGAGTTGGAGGTAGAATGTAAATTAAGAGAAGCAAGTAAATGTCTTGGTGGATTAAGAAGTGTAATGAGAAATAGACATTTGGAAATGGATTCTAAGACGAGATTGTATGGAGTGATTGTGCCAACAGCACTTTACGGGTCAGAAACATGGAACATAAGAGAGGAAGAGAGAAGGAATTTAAATGTATTTGAGATGAGGTGTCTGAGAAGTATGATAGGGGTTACTAGACTAGATAGAGTGAGAAATGAGGAGGTGAGGAGGAGAATGAGGGTGGAAAGGGAGTTGGGAGATAGGGTGGATGAAAGAGTATTGGGATGGTTTGGACACATGGAAAGAATGAAGGAAGAAAGACTAGTAAAAGAGGTGTGGAAGGCAGATGTGGAGGGAGTGAACATGAGGGGGCAACCTAGGATGAGATGGATGGATGGGGTAAAAGGGGCTTTGAGGAAGAGGAGAAAGTCTGTTGAGGAAGGCCGGGAGAGTACAAAAGACAGGGGTGAATGGAGAATGGTTGTATATGGATGATGTTATGATCCATAAGCTGGAATGGGTGGGGGATCGGAGTTGAGGGAGTATGTATGAGAAAAATTTGACCCAGTCCGAGGGGATTTACAAAGGACTACAAAGGCGGAGCATGCCGACAGGAGACCTTTTGGTCTATAGCTAGGTCGGATGCGAAAAAAATCATAATAATAATGAATTAATAAATAAAAACTATAATAATGTAAATAACAAATGAAATACATATATAAATGCATAGGTATAGTTAAATAATAAACAAACAGGTAAATAGTAAATAATAATAAATTGACATATAACTAATAATAAACAAAAATCAAACAGACACATTATAACAAAACAACAAATAATATAAAATAAATTATAATCATTACAGCATCTTGCTTAGGTGTTTATCTAAATGATTCTTAAAGCTTCGAGCTGAACTACATTGCACTACCTGTGCAGGAAGTTTATTCCATTCATTAACTACACGGTTGACAAATTTGTTTCAACCTACTTCCAAATTTAATCTATTTCCGGACAGTTTGAGACCATTGTTTCTTGTCTGATTCTCATTCAATGTGAAAATGTTGTCACTTTTGATGTTGTCAATTCCCTTTAGAATTTTAAAGACCTGTATCAAGTCACCTCTGAGTCTACGCTTTTTTAGGAAAAACAGATTCATATGTTTTAGTCGATTTTCGTATGATTTATTTTTGATATTTGAAATCAGTTGTGTGATTCGCCGTTGTACTTTTTCCAGTCTGTCAATGTCTTTAATGAGATTCGGTGACCATACGAAAACAGCATATTCCAAATGTGGACGAACTAACGATTTATATAACTTGTTAATGAGTGATGGACTTTTGAAATCAAAAGATCGCGCAATCAGTCCTAGAATCTTATTTGCTTTCTCAGAGGCTGAAATACACTGCTTGGATGATCTGAGATCGTTACTGATAATTACGCCGAGATCTTTTTCACTATCCACTTTTGTTAACGAATTTCCAAATAACTTGTAATCGTATTTGCTGTTATTTTTACCTATGTGCATTACCTTGCATTTACTTGTGTTAAATTTCATTAGAAACTTTTCAGACCCTTGCTGTAATTTATCTAAATCTTCTTGAATATTTAATTGGTTTAAGTGATCATTTGCCATTCCCCATAGTTTTGTATCATAAGCAAATTTGGAAACAGTAGATTTTAGTCCATGGTCTATATAATTTATATACTATATATACTATGAATTGAAGTGGCCCAAGAACGGAACCCATAGGAACTCCACTTGTAACATTTTTCCATCTAGAAGTTTTTCTATTTGAAATAACTCTCTGTTTTCGATCATTCAACCAATTACTAGTCCAACCTAATGGGCTACCACTTATTCCGTGTAAAGCTAATTTAGTAAGTAGTCTTCCGTGTGGGACGGTATCAAAAGCTTTTGCAAAGTCTAGATATATTAAATCTATATTGTTTCTTTTGTCATAATTCGAGACAACTGTGTTGTAGAATTCGAGTAAGTTAGTCACGCAGTAACGTTTCCGTCTGAAACCATGCTGGCTATCATTTATCAAACGGTTACTTTCTGAATGATGTTCGATAGCATCTCGGATGATAGTTTCCATTATTTTTCCTACGATTGAAGTCAAACTTATAGGCCTATAGTTATTTGGTTTCTTTTTGTCACTTTTTTTGAATATGGGAGTAACGTTAGCTAGCTTCCATTCTCTTGGGACATCTCCGGATATGATGGATTTCTTGAAAATAATTTCTAATGGAACAACAATCTAATTTTTCATTTCCTTTAAGATTCTTGGATGCCAACCGTCAGGCCCTGGTGTTTAATTAACTTTGAGTTTCTCTATATACCTTTTAATTTTTTTCTTTTGTTATATTTGCCGTAGTAAGTTTACCCTAGACTTTTCACAGGTTTCAGTTTGGAGTTCACTTTGAGATGTTACGTTTACGAATACCGAGCTAAAATAATTGTTTAAAATATTGCACATTCTTTCATTTGAATATTCCCCGTCTTTTCCTTTTCTGCATGAGGGGATGGAGAGGGGATGGGGTCGCCGATTTAATGAAGCGACCTTGCTGTGGATGTGCTTTGTCTTGCGACATTGCTTCTGACCCAGGTCAGTGGACAAGATGCAGTGATGACCCGTCATCCAGGAGGTGCCAAGATAAGAGGGAGGAAAGATGGTGAAGGGGAGTGGAGTGTGATAGGGATGATATAAGAAAAAAAAAGCCTTTGGTATATGGTATGTATATATTAGTATCATTTTTGTATAATTGTTTATCTATTTATCATTACATATATATATATATATATATATATATGTGTGTGTGTGTGTGTGTGTGTGTGTGTGTGTGTGTGTGTGTGTGTGTGTGTGTGTGTGTGTGTGTGTGTGTGTGTGTGTGTGTGTGTGTGTGTGTGTGTGTGTGTGTGTGTGCGTGTGTGTGCGTGTGTGTGTGTGTGTGTGTGTGTGTGTGTGTGTGTGTGTGTGTGTGTGTGTGTGTGTGTGTGTGTGTGTGTGTGTGTGTGTGTGTGTGTGTGTGTGTGTGTGTGTGTGTGTGTGTGTGTGTGTGTGTGTGTGTGTGTGTGTGTGTGTGTGTGTGTGTGTGTGTGTGTATTACATCCGACCTAGTTATGGACCAAAAAGTCTCCTGTCAGCATGCTCCTCCTCTGTAATCCCTTTTGTAATATATATATATATATATATATATATATATTGCATATATACATATATATATTGTATATATACATATATATATTGTATATGTATACATATATTGTATATATACATATATATCTATATATATATATATATATATATTGTATATATACATATATATATTGTATATGTATACATATATTGTATATATAGATATATATAGATATATATATATATATATATATGCATATATACCTACACATGTACATATATGAGTGGGAGGGTGGTGAGATAAACACCGAGAATCATTGAAGTTTTAATTACTGACGTTTCGCTCTTAACAGAGCTTCTTCAGAGTGTACATGCATGGTCAAAAAATCAACAATTTATACCTGGCATCATTCCGCGTTCCTTCTTTAACCCATCCCATCCCTCCCTTTCATACCATTCAACTCCCGTAGGACCATCCAGCCGGATGTTTTGGACAGCATAATAAAGCCATCCCGATGATTACAGCAGGGCTGGGACATTATGAATGCTGCCTCGACTACTTTTCGTTTCTTCTTGTCTAACCCTTGTTGTAACATTTCCACTCCGTCCCAGTTGGGTAAATGTCCATTTTTCTCCGCATGAACCACCAAGGCGTGGCTGTGACCTAAACTACTTCGGAGAGACAGGAAGAGGCCTACACAAGCGGATATATGAGCACAAGAGTGACCTGAGAGCCCACCGAACATCAAAGGTCTTGGTGGTTCATGCGGAGAAATATGGACATTTACTCAACTGAAACGGATTGGAAATATTACAGAACGTCTGATGGATGCCGGTGCCTGTCCTTCGATGAAAATGATGGCATACTAGGTTTAATTTTTTCTCGTCTGGTACCAATACACCATCTGCCACTTGTGGATGTTCTTAAAAATATCTTGGTTTGTTAATGTATCCAAAGGATACTTTAGATATATTTCGTATTCAACCGTCTGTTGTTGCCGTTTCATTTTACATGGTTGGTGGTCATGTCTTGAGTCATATTGGGATTTGGATTCTTATAATCCTTAGATGTATATATGTTTTCTACTTTACTTCTACCTTTCTTATTGATCATGGTAGAATCTTCAAAGTCAGTCATTCTTTGCCTATCACAGTAGTCCTCTCCAAGGGAGACCTGGAGTTAATATATTGCTGGCATATATTACGTGCCTAATCGTGAGTAGTGTTTACACATAGCATGCAAGGTATTGACGAATGTGTGACTACACAATGATCCTTTCAGTTGTAGTGCACATAACTGCCTAAGCCCAACCAAACATTCAACCTTGCGGGTTACTATGTCCGGTGTGCTAGGTACATGAATAGGGAAAGAAATACCTCTCTCCACTACTGTACTAGTGAGCCTTAAGACAATACGGGTTACACAAATATAGTTGTAGTGCTTGTTGAGGACATATAGGCCAAAGTTCTATCGAAGAAGAAATAATAGCTCGGGTATCGGCGTTTACAAAGGGTTTCCACAATACACCTTAACACAACGAGGCGTGTTAGGTATGGTGCCTCGATTCTTTATGCAAGTCGCTGAAGTAAGCTTTAGTACCAACAGAATTTAAATATCAGTGTGGTGACGCTTAACAAAAGCATCACTGCTACTAACAACCAACAATAGCAGTGCTTTTTAAATTTCACTTTACATCATTATAGTGATATAGTTTTCCTCCTTTCTTTGTTGCTTTATATTATTAATCAGAATGCATTGTAATTCATCATTTTCTCAAGGAAAACGCCACTAGGCCCACGCGGCTGTTGCATATAAAGATGAATTCTCATTTACAGGAATATATATGCAAGAATAGAATTAATTTTCAGTGGGACACTTCCCCGACATCGGATCCGTTCCCGACTTTAGAACCATCGCATTAAACCACTCTAACTTAACCTTACCTAACCTAACCTAATCCAATCTAATTAAACTTAACCTAGCTTATCCTAATCTAAGTTATCCTAACCTAACCTAATCTAACCAAACCTAACCTAACCTAACCTAACCTAACCTAACCTAACCTAACCTAACCTAACCTAACCTAACCTAACCTAACCTAACCTAACCTAACCTAACCTAACTAACATAATCAAACTTAACCTAATCTAACTAACCTAACCTAATCTAATTTAACCTAACCTAATCTAATTTACCTAACCTAATCTAGCCTAATCAAAACCTAACCTAACCTAGCTTAACCTGACCTAATTTGATTTAGCCCAACCTAATCTAAACTAATGAAACTTAACTTAATCTAACTTAACCTAACCTAACCTAACCCAACCTAACCTAACCTAGCTTAACCTAAGTTAACCTAATCTAACCTAAATTAACCTAACCTAATCAAAACCTAACCTAACCCGACCTAATTTAACTTAACCTTACCTTACCTAAGCTAACCTAACCTAATTTAACCTAACTTGACCCAATTCAACCTAATCTAACTTAACCTAACTTTCTTGACATACCTTCAATAATTTTCATGGTACGTGTATTGGCAACCACAACTTCAAAATACCGAAGGAAAATCATGACATCATTCGAACTGCAGTGGAAAGTAATCCGAAGTACGTGAAGTAGGGGAAAGCATCCATATTGGTCGTCCATGGAGAAAGGTGTATGTATGGTTATAGAAAGGTAGATTAACTTCTCAAATCAGAGAGACCACACAAATTGATGGAAAAAATAAACAGAAAAAAAAATACGTAAGATCATGGAGACGTATATTTAGTGCTACAACCTTATACAAAATAAATAAATAAATAAATAAATAAATACATGAATAAATGAATAAATAAATAAATAAATAGATAAATAAATAAATAAATAAACAAATAAATAAGTAAAAGCCTGCTTGAGTACCATACTCAAAGCTTAATTCCAGACATGATAATCTCCATAGATTGAAATGAATTATTATGTGAAGGATGTAGTTCTCGGTCTTATGGGACACTACAAAGTTGATGATGTAAACTGAAGATGATATATCATTAGGCTCAATAAATCAAAAGTCAAATCATTCCAGCTGTAAATTATAACTGCTGTACAGAACCAGAATCAACAGGAGTACAGCAAATTATTCGTTATCAATACTTGGGAGGAGAATTTATCGTATGTCCCCAAGTAACAAAGATGAAAGCGAAGGAATGTGGGGCAAGAGGGGAGGGGGAAATGAAGACGGTGAAAAAGAAGCCCGAAAGAACGAAGATGCGATTAGGAGGAAGGAATAAGAGATTCATAAGTTCTTAAAGCTGCAACTATAGTATGATGACAATACATTATATACATAATTTTAGCATACTACATACATCTTTCCAAAAAGTATTAGAGAAAACAAATACTCCAAAGCTACAAATGACCTAATTAAAAGAAGAAGGAACATGCAGATTAAAAGTAGGAGAGACGAAATAGAAAGAGTAGAACTAAACAAGCTTATTCAACAAAAGGCAGAGGTCAGAAAAAAGGAAGAAACATAGATGAAATACAGGAAACAATTCGGAAATTTAATAGTATCAAAGGGGCCAAGCGTAGACATGCTTTAGGAAGACAGCAAATGAAATGTTTGAAATATAGAAACTGGGAGATCATTAAATGCAGAGACAGAATGGTGAAAAAAGAGTTGAAGAATTTTAACAAGAGCTTTACGCGGCAAAGACCGTAGATGAGTCAATAAATTCATCTGTAGACATTAGTGGTGTACCAGAGATTACAAAGGAAGAAGTAAAATTTGCTCTGATAAATATGAAACGAGGAAAAGCACCTGGGGAAGATGGTATATCAATAGATCTTTTGAAAGACGCAGGGAAAGAAGTTCATATTAAGTTAGCTCAGTTGTACACCCAGTGCATACGTCAAGCAAGCGTTCCTAAATCCTGGTGTAATGCTATAGTGATTTTACTTCATGAAAAAGGAGACCAGAAGGACTTTAGGAACTACCGACCGATTAGCTTGCTATCAAATGTATATAAAGTATTCTCCAAGATCCTTACAAATAGATTAAATCAAGTTTTAGATGAAAATCGACCGAGAGAACAGGCAAGCTTTAGGAACGGATATTCGATTCTAGATCACTTGCAGGCGATGAACCAACTAGTTTAACATTTGTAGATTACGAGAAGGCCTTTGACTCGGTAGAACAAATAGCAATACTAAACTCGCTACGCAAGCAGGGTACAAACGAACAGATCGTAAGGGTTCTAGAAAAGATCTATGCGAAAGGTACCGCTGTAATTCGACTACATAAAGATACAGAAAATATAAAGATCAAGAAAGGAGTACGGCAAGGCAATACAATTTCATCCAAATTATTTACAGCTTGCTTGGAAAAGATTTTCAGGAGGTTGAACTGGGAAGATTAATGGCGAATATTTGAACTACCGTAGATTTGCTGATGACATTATTCTTGTTTCAGAAAGATCAGAAGAATTGCAAGGTATGCTGAGTGATCTGAACAGATAAAGTCTGAAAATAGGTTTAAAAATTAATAAGAGTAAAACCAAAGTAATGCTCAACACGAAAGTTCAAAGTAAAGAGATAAAAATTGAAGAAGTTGAAGAGTATGATTATTCAGGTCAGATGTTGAAGGATACCATAGACTATGATAATAATATAAATGCATTCTGCCAGCAATAATCTAGGGGTGTGAGACTTGGAACCTGACAAAGTCGATGGTGACAGGGCTAAGAACTACACAGATAAGAATGGAGAGATTAATGACGGGAATAACGCTGAGGACCGAAAAAGAGCAAGTTGGGTGAGAGAGCAGACAAGAGTGAACGATACTGTGAAGGCGGTGAAAAAAAGAGGAAGTGGAATTGGGCATGTAAGTTAGTGCGAACGACTGAATAACGATGTTACTGAGTGGACGCCACGAGATGGAAAGGTTGGAAGAGGGAGACCAGAGAGAAAGTAGAAAAATAACATAGAGAAGTTTGCAAGAGTGACATGATAGTGATTGGTGGTCATGTGAACCATGGAATGATATGAAGGAGGTCTTATTTCAGCAGTTCACTCAGGAAGGCTGATTTCATTAATATATATATATATATATATATATATATATATATACATATACATATATTTATATATATATATACATATATATAATATATATGTATATATACATATTGTTACGGGACGGACTGGTTATGTGAAGAGACGTTACGTATAACGGATAAGTGCTTAAGAACCAGCTCACTTCTAGAAGCCACTGTAGGACTGAATTACCTGGTCAGCGCCTAGATAATTCGTAAGACTAGAAGTAAAGTAACAAAGAAGATTCCAGGAAAGGAATATTAAACTAGCGATAAAACTAGTAAACGAAATTATTAATAACATGGAAAATATTTACAGGCAATAATAAACACAAAAGAGAATGGGCAGTGGGGTCAATGGGACCATTACATGAATACAAGAATAAGGAAAGTATCGTTCAAATACGAAGTACAAGATACGTATACAATATGGTACTAAGTAAGTACAAATAGGTCAGGAACATATGTATCAAAAGAAGTAATAAGTACAAATACAAGTATAACGCAAAGCAATGTATAAAAGACAAGTAATGGAGGCAAAAGGGGTGATCACTTCATACGAATCGTCTCATGAGTCGAACCTGTGAGAGAGTCTTATCAAGAGAACAATATGCAAGAAATGACAAGGTGTGAGTGATTTCCACAGCTTATATACCATTGGACCGGAAGCGGAATACTTCCGGTGAAGGGCGTGGGTGAGCGTTGAGGAGGAGGGGAGGTAAGTTAACACACGTCAACTTGGATAGTTTTAAGACCCTCGACTCGCTTGAACAATCTACTTATTTAGTAACTGTCAAATCTGTGCGCTCCGAACTATTCAGGATTACTTCGCTTGTCTGTTTGTTCTACAAGAGTGCGCACATTTCTCCGCACGTAGGCAAGATTACATATAGTGGACGGGCGATACTACTTACATTGTTACAATACATACATAGACAAGAAATATGAACATAGTTATTTAATACAAAGGAACACAATTCTATAACATAATTACATACATGACGTAATATCTAATATTACGTTACAATATATATATATTTATATGTATACATATATCACTGTCCAGTAATGTCGCAACACATTAATAAATGCACTAAAAACCCACTTTTTATTGGATTTAAGAAAAGAAAGGAAATAACGATTTCCGTATATTTCGATCACTTACTGTGATCCTCTCCAAGCTGAATACGCTTGAAGAGGATCACAGTAAGTGATGGAAATGTACGGAAATCGTTATTTCCTTTCTTTTCTTAAATCCAATCAATATTGGGTTTTTTAGTGCATATATATATATATACATATATATATATATATACATATATATATGTATTTATATATATATATATATATATATATATATATATGAGAGTATGGGTGCAGGAAGAATAAGCGAAGATGAGCTGGAACTCCTTTATTGCTTATACGTTTCGAACGACTCGGTCTTCTTCAGTAAGGTGTCTACAAACAGTTTGGACCTTACAATTATACAACCGAGGACGGGGACATGGACAGGTCATCCCGCTGGCTGTCTGGGGATTCCCTTTCCCGTACCAAATATATGTTTCCCAATTGTATTTATGATCAATTTACTTGCTGCCTTTGATAAACAAACGAAACCTTCCCTGTCATTGATATTTTCATAAGAATTAATATAGGCAGCTTCAACAGTCTTCCTCATGTCTCTTCTTAATCCCGTGTATAAAACCTCGACCCCATCCCAGTGGGGCAAATGTCCAGATTGGTCAGCATGCTGAACAGAGTTAGACGTCCTGTGTGACCTCGAGTCTCGTTTGTGCTCGGCTATGCGTTTCTCGACGCCTCGACCTGACTCGCTGTAATATGAAGATGAGCATCTACCGCAAGGAATGCAATAAATGGTACTGAGGGCGTTTTGGTGCAGTCCCTTTATATTCTTAGTCTTGACAATTCTTCCTAAATTAGAATTGGAAGTCCTTGCTATTTTTACCCCACTCTTCCCAAGAAATCTGTCTATGCCTTCAGTTTTCCTAGAGTTAGGAACCAAAATATATTGTATCGTATTATTCTCGGACAATTGGACATTTGGTCTCATGAAGATGTTCCTAGCTACTCCTTTCAGTTTGTTAATTACCCCCCTGGATATATATATATATATATATATATATACATATACATATAGACTGTATATATATATATATATATATATATATACAGTATATATATATATATATTTATATATATATATTTATGTATATATGTGTGTATATATATATATATATATAGATATATATATATATACCTATATATACATATATATATATATACGTGGAACTAAAAACGACAACATTGTTGTAGTTATTCACTTTTTTCCTTGTATTCTCAATTTTCCTGATTAGAGATTTGCCATTAACCGGGTGAATTGAAACTAAATCACTATATTCTTCCATTTTTTTTTTTTCTTATTTGAGCTCAACGTTTCGTCTTGAAGAAGACATTTTCAAGAGTAAACTGAAATAACAAAAGTTACATAGTTACAGTAATGGTGAAAAAAAACATAAATATAGTAAAGATGACAATTGTGTACAAGTAAAATACGAGGAATACAATATAAATGCAAATAAATACGGTGACAAGAAGACTTACATTTAAAGGGAAGAGAGAAAGATTGTGACAAGTCGTGGTTGACAGATATATATATATATATATATATATATATATATATATATATATATATATTTATATATATATATATATATATATATATATATATATATATATATATATGTATATATATATATAAGCCTAAGATCAGGTCAGACAAAAGGGATCTTAGAGGTCACGGAGTAAGGGAGTTAGGGAGTGGGGGAGGGTTAGGCAGGTGTGGTCACCGTCGGGGTGAGAGGATGTGAAGGTGAAAGGGTGAGGAGGGGGAGACTAAGGTAGAGAGGGGGTAGAGAGAGGGAGGAGTGGGGGATTTTTGTTTCTATGTAATGGGATAGTAGAGATCAAATTACTCTGGAAGTTAATGACTGGAGCTTTGTCTCTAATGTGAAAGGCTTCGAGTAATTGTAGTCTCCTAGGGTCATCACTCGATCCAATAATTTGGGTGGATTACAGCGTTGCGGACATTATTATGATGTTCTTTGATTGCTCCCTCTTATAGATGTAAAGATAGGCGACGGCTGACTTTACATCTGGTAAAACCAATGTAGGTATGGAGGAGAGGCTTACAATCCTCTGAAGAACAACAAAATCAGAGTTCTCATCTACAACAAAAATCCCAAAACTTCCTCTCTGATCATGATAAACAACTCGTCTAGGCGATCAGACTTCACATCTAGAACTAATGTGGTACACCAATATAGTTGTTCCTCAGAGGATTGTAAGCCTCTTCTCCATACCTACATTGGTTTTACTATATGTAAAGTCAGCCGTCGCCTATATTTACATCTACAAGAGGGAGCAAAGAACACCACAAGAATTTCCACAACGCTGTACTCAGAAGGGATGAATTGATCACATTAGAGACAAAGCTCCAGTCATTAACATCCAGAGCAATTTGATCTCTACTATCCCATTATATAAAAACAAAACCCCCCTCTCCTTCCTCCTTCTACCCCCTCTCTCCCTTCGTCTCCCCTTCCTCACCCTTCCACCTCCACCTCCTCTCTCCCCCACGGTGACCACACCCACCTAATCCTCCCCCACCCCAACTCCCTTACCCCGTTACCTCTGAGATCCCTTTTGTCTGACCTGACCTGACCAGACATATATATACATATATATATATATATATATATATATATGTATATATATGTCTGTCAACCCTGACTTGTCACTTTCTTTCTCTCTTCCCTTTAAATGTAAGTCTTCTTATCACCGTATTTATTTACGTTTATATTGTATCCCTCATATTTTACTTGCACACAATTGTCATCTTTACTATATTTATGTAATTTTTGTATTTTTCACCATTACTGTAACTATGTAACTTTTGTTATTTCAGTTTACTCTTGAAAATGTCTTCTTCAAGACAAAACGTTGAGCTCAAATAAGAAAAAAATGGAAGAATATAGTGATTTAGTTTCAATTCACCCGGTTAATGGCAAATTTTTAATCAGGAATATTGAGAATACAAGGAAAAAAATGAATAACAACAACAATTATGTCGTTTTTAACTCCACGTGTATTACTGAGAACCTGCTCCCTCCTTTACTAATATATATATATATATATGGATACACACACACATACATATATATATATACATACACACACACACACACACACACACACACACATATATATATATATATATATATATATATATATATATATATATATATATATATATATATATATATATATATGATTTGGATGATGGAGAACATAAACACAGGGAAGGCACGGAGCCCTAAACACACTTATGTTTTTCTACCTCAGACAAAGCAAATAAGTTTCTAGGACTGATTGCGGGATATTTTGATTTTAAAAGTACATCTGTCATGAACAAGCTATATAAATAGTTAGTTCGACCACATTTGGAATATGCTATTTCCGTATGGTCATCGAAGCTCATTAAAAACATTGACATACTGGAAAAAGTATAACGACGAACAACAAAACTGACTCCAAATATCAGAAAAGAAATCATATGGAAATTGACTAAAACATGAATCTATTCCTTACCCCCCCCCCAAAAAAAATAGACTCAGGGGTGATTTGATACAGATATTTAAGATTCTAAAGGGAATAGACACCAAAAGTGAAAAAAAGTTCAGGGAAGATATAATGGTCTCAAACTGTCAGGAAGTAGATTCAATTTGGAACCATATAGTAAATAAATGGAATAAACTTCTTGCAGAGGTAGTGCAATGTAGTACAGTTTGAAATGTTATGATTCTTTCAGATAAACACCTAACCAAAATGCTGTAATGCCTGTCATTTACTTTATCTTATTTTATCAATTTCTTTATTAATATATATATATTCATTTATTATTATATATTATTATTTATCTGTTGATTTTTATCATTCATTTATTTATTATCATATATCTTTTTATCATTATTTTATTTATCTTATTCATTTATTTGTGCATTTGTATATATATATACAAACGCTCCTCAACTTACGTTTTAGTTTTGTTTCGAACGGCCGAACGTAACGTGAAAATGAACGTAAGTTGTTACTGTACTATACATCCATAAATTCTATTACCGTATCTTATAAAACACCCCTAAATCATTAATTATAAACATAACATTGTAAAATAATAACATTAATTTCAAATAAATTAAATTCAAGCAACATAAATTGAGATGGTGGAGGAGAAGGAGGAGGGGGAGGAGGAGGAGGAGGCAAGGCACGTTCAGTCTGTCGTTTGTGCCATGTAAACAATGGACGCAGCGTCATGCGTAAGTATCGTTTGAACTACGGAGAGCGCGCTAAACTAAAAAATTCACTCTTTTTTTTCAAGTTTTTTTTACAGTCAGTTCAAACGTAAAATCGAAAAAACATAAAACCAATGAACGTAAGTAGGGGAGCGTCTGTATACATACATATGTATGTATGTATGTATGTATGTATGTATGTATGTATGTATGTATGTATGTGTGTATGTATGTATGTATGTGTTTGTATGTATGTATGTATGTATGTATGCATGTATGTATGTATGTATGTATGTATGTATGTATGTATGTATGTATGTATGTATGTATGCATGTATGTATGTATGTATGTATGTATGTATGTATGTATGTATGTATGTATGTATGTATGTATGTATGTATGTATGTATGTATGTATGTATGTATGTATGTATGTATGTATGTATGTATGTATGTATGTATGTATGTATGTATGTATGTATGTATGTATGTACGTACGTATGTATGTATGTATGCATGTATGTATGTATGTATGTATGTATGTATGTATGTATGTATGTATGTATGTATGTATGTATGTATGTATGTATGTATGTATGTATGTATATATTTTTTCACATCCGACCTAATAACGAACCAGAATGTCTCTTGTCGACATGCTCTTCCTTTGTATTCTTTTTTATGAATATATTTTCAAGTCGTTAAGCTATGATTTGAAGAGTTTGGGCTCATATATGAGTGGGATGGGCAAGTTGACACTAGATGTGTCGTGGTCCTCTATTTCCTCATCTATATCACACAACGAATCCTTGCAGTTTTCATGCGTGTTTGAAACTGGGGTTTCAAGTTTATTAGGAACTGATTTAATTGGAAACAATACATTTGGGTACTTGATATATGTATATATATGTTTTTTCTTTCTGTTTATGCCTGAAAAAATGAGGAAGACAATGTTCAAGAAAGCAACACATACTGTAGTTGACGTGATATGTATAATACAGTATAAAATACTATGCATTGAATTTAGGCCAAACTGCTCAAATTTACCTTGAAGTTTGGTCATATAAAGATAACTTCTCTGTAGAGTGGTATTTTTCTTCCCTCCAAACTACTAGAATATTAAATGGCATTCACTGAACTCTTATTGCTGACGGCAGCATATGTGAGCCGGGAAAGCATTATTTTGATCACCAAGCTTCATCACAAAGTCAGTATGGCACAAATTTTTGATCAGGGGAGTTACAGGAGCATATAAAGTACAGAACCAATCAAGCTCATTTTTACACTTTTGATACATTATGAATTAGAGAAATTTGACCGTATTTCTGAAATAATGATAACATAGCTACCTAACACACAAACCACATCAAATTCAAAATTATGCCTTCACCTCTCAGTGCTTTGTTTACATATTGAAAAATCAATTAGAAATATACAGTGCACTGCCTATATGTATATTGGTAGTGATATAAAGATATATATGTGGCCGACAAAAATGGATATCATGAAATCAACGGGCAAGGAGCAACTGCGCTGTACCGGGTTGATCGTCCGTCAATCCAAATACTTGCCCCACCACCCACCCTCCCTCAACTGCGAAGAGCTCAACACGGGGAAAACCCTGGCTTTGTCCCGTCCCCGGTGTGGTGTCATGATTTTTTTTTTTTTTTTTTTTTTTTTTTTTTGTGGTCACGTTTACTGCTTTTGTCGTTCATGTTTGGTTTCGTACACTGGTTCTACATTCCTTTAGACTACTCTCCTCGCTCTAACCTTTCATGCCTTCTTTGCACTTTGTTTGGTGTTGAAATATTTCTCTCGTTTCTCTATTTTTTTGTGTTCGAGTAATTGTATATCGTATCCCTTTCAATTCTATCCCTGTCCATCTTCCCCATATAATTACTTAAATAAGATTTTAAAAATCTATCAGTTTCCTGTGTTTGACAATATCTACCATCTGATATGTACATATAATTGAAAGCTAACATTTCTTTTTCTATACCAAATCTGAATGTTATTCTCATATTTCTTACTGACATTTCCATTGTACATATAAATGAAAGCTAACATTTCTTTTTCTATACCAAATCTGTATGTCATTTTCATATTTCTCAATGTCATTTTCATTGACTTACCTTCATTAATATACCTTTAAGTCATTCTGGAAAGGAATATAAAAAAATAAGAATAACATATATACATTTTGTAAAGGATCTCGTGTATGTGTGTGATTCACCATGGTTTTTGATCATGTGTTGGACTCGTGATCGACAGCTACTTCCCTCCCGGAAGAGTGCTCAGAGTTCATATATGACCGATCAATGGGTATTGCTGTGACCTTACACTCACACACACACCTAATTCCCCGCCCACGAGAGTTGGAGTAACAACTCGCAGCGCAGCGATACTGAAATTATTTCATCCCTGGGCGGGATTCGAACCCGTAATACCGTAGTGGCAGCCGGGAACTCTACCACTACGCCACGAGATGTGTGTGTGTGTGTGTGTGTGTGTGTGTGTGTGTGTGTGTGTGTGTGTGTGTGTGTGTGTGTGTGTGTGTGTGTGTGTGTGTGTGTGTGTGTGTGTGTGTGTGTGTGTGTGTGTGTGTGTGTGTGTGTGTGTGTGTGTGTGTGTGTGTGATTCACCATGGTCTTTGGATCACGTGTTAGAGTTGTAATCGATAGCTATTTCCCTCTCGAAAGAGAGCTCAGAGCTCGCATATGACCGATCTCTGGGTAATGCTGTGACCTACCACGCACCCAACTCCCCACCTACGAGAGTTGGAGTAACAACCCACAGCGCAGCGATACTGAAATTATTTCAGCCCTGGGCGGAATGCGAACCCGGACCTACCGTGTGTGTGTGTGTGTGTGTGTGTGTGTGTGTGTGTGTGTGTGTGTGTGTGTGTGTGTGTGTGTGTGTGTGTGTGTGTGTGTGTGTGTGTGTGTGTGTGTGTGTGTGTGTGTGTGTGTGTGTGTGTGTGTGTGTGTGTGTGTTTACGTACCTAGTTGTATTTACCTAGTTGTATTTTACGGGAAGGGAAACACGTTTTTGTATCTCGAAAGGTCAAGTCTGTTCCAGAATTCTTGTATCGTGTTTGCACACACTATTTTTTCGAATAATTTGTTCCAGATATCTATCACTCTGTGTGGGAAGCTCTTCTTTTTCAGGTCTCTTCTTTTTGAGTTTCATTACATATCTTCTTGTTTTTCCTCTGTCCCACTTTAACAAGTTCTTTCTATCAAGGGTTTTTTTTCCTTTCATAATTCTGTAGATGGTTAGTAGGTCCCCTCGTTCTCTTCTTTGTTCCAGGGTCGGCAATTCCAGTTCGGAATAGCAATTTTTATAGCATTAAATTCCTTCATCCATGTCGTTTATATAAATAGCAAACATTACACTGGCCAACAAAGATTTTTCATCAGAGTAAATTTGGTGTTGCCTAGATAGCATTGTTGACGCTGATTCCAAATCTCCAATCAGATTTTCGCTGGCACGTATAGTTTTTATGATGAAACCATATATGTAAATACATAGATTTAACCATTTTAATAGCCAAAGTGCTACTTTTTTCTACATTTTATTAAGTTTATACTTGATGTATTTCATAGTTTTATGTGTCTATTTAGGAATCTATTTATTTCCTGTTTATTTGTCTATTTATTTCAATTTTGGTTTCTTTTATTTATTTCAGACATCTTATCGTACGTCTGGTAACCTGCACAATTGATACCTCCTAACTCTACATTCGGCCTTTGTCTGCTGTTGTGTGAAGTGCTGTGCTGGTGGTAATCTGTTTAGAATCATTTGCTTATATCAATCAGCATGCCTCGAGAATGTAAGAATCATCCCAACAAGTTCTGTTATGTCTGTGGCAATTTTACAACTAAACTATAACGACGAAATATTACAACCAACATTAAAAAAATATACAAACTTTACTTTGATTGCCATCTAGGTGACCAAGACAAACCATGGGCACCACATCAAATCTGTTCTGCTTGTTCAAACGGATTGCGCGATTGGGTGAACAAAAAGAAAGCTTCAATGCCGTTTGCCATACCCATGATATGGAGGGAGCCGAGAGATCATCATGGAGACTGTTATTTTTGTAGTGTTAACCTAACCGGATTTTCTACAAAGAACAAACACAAGATTGTTTATCCAACCATGGATTCAGCACGTCGACCAGTGCCACACAGTGAAGAATTGCCCATTCCAATTCCCCCAGATGATGGAGCAAATTCTATTGAAGATGACGTGTATGACGATGAAGGTGTAACTGGTGACATTCCCGGACCGTCTGCAGATCCAGATTACACATTGGAAGGTAGAAAATTTGAGCCGAAACTATTAACCCAAGGACAATTGGATGATCTTGTGAGAGACCTATCACAGTCTAAAGAGAAAGCAGAGCTTCTCGCCTCAAGATTACAGGAGAACAACTTACTTGACAAAAATGTGCGTATCAGTTACTACCGAACGCGGAATTTTAATTTAGCAACATTCTTTTCAGTAGATGGGCCTCTCTGTTATTGCCATGATATACATGGTCTATGCACAGGCTTGTCTCAGACGTATGTGGCATCTGACTGGCGTCTCTTCATTGATTCGTCCCAGAGAAGCCTCAAAGCAGTTCTTTTGCATAATGGAAATACAAAGCCCATTCGGTCCATCTTAAAGAGACATATGACAATATGGATATACTACTTAAGGCAATCCAATATGATAGCCATCAATGGAACATCTGCGGTGATCTTAAAGTTATAGGAATGTTAATGGGTATGCAAGCAGGATTTACAAAATATTGTTGTTTCCTTTGCCTTTGGGACAGTCGTGCTACAAAAGAACACTACACCAAACATTCCTGGCCACTAAGAACTGCATATGTCCCAGGAACAAGCAGTGTCCAGTCTGTCCCTTTAGTTGACCCCCAAAAGATCTTTCTACCACCTCTCCAGATTAAACTTGGTTTAATGAAGAATTTTGTTAAAGCAATGGGTAAAATCAATTCACAAGGGTTCCAATACATTTCTAAGAAATTTCCGAGTGTTAGTGCAGCAAAATTGAAGGAGGGAATATTTGTTGGGCCACAAATCAGGGAACTTTTAATGGATATTGAATTTGAACAGGCCCTCAGTCCATTGGAATTGAATGCTTGGCTGGCTTTCAAATGGATATGCGCAAACTTTCTGGGGAAGACAAAGTCCCATGCATATAAGGATGGAGTGGAGAAACTACTCAATGCTTTTAAAGAAATGGATTGTCGCATGTCATTGAAAATGCACTTCCTACATTCTCATATAGATTTCTTTCCCGAAAACCTTGGTGCAGTGAGTGACGAGCAAGGGGAACGTTTCCATCAAGATATTCATACTATGGAAGTTCGCTACCAAGGATTTTGGAACGAAAGCATGATGGCTGACCATTGCTGGATGTTGTATCGCGATAATCCAGACCAAACGTTTAAAAGAAAAGCATACTCTCAACGTTTTTAAGATCTTATAATGTTATGTAATGTAAATTAGTTTCTTATACTTCATTGCATTAAATCAATTTAGTGTTATATGCATTTTTTAGTTCTCACAAATGAATGATTTGCATGAAATGAGATTTATTACGTCCTACATATTCATAAAAATACATAAATTTTTTCTAAAATACAAAAAAACAAATAATTAAAAAAACTATACGTGC
>NW_027467720.1:592500-597500 GCF_046742065.1 Oratosquilla oratoria | reverse complement strand
TTGACGGTTACATACCAAGTACTGCAAGTAAACAGATATACAAACCCTCCCTGCAGTACGAGTGTTGCTTCATGCACCTGAAAAGATTAAGAGGACTTGGTATTTCCTTTTCCATCTTTCACTTATACTTATTGAAATTTAATATGATTTTTCCACAACGAAAAACAATATAAATCATGCTATCACGTTGTCATAAATGTTCAAATAAATAGTCGTGAAAACCGTTGTCTTCGTTGAAGAATGAGTGAAATGCATTTAATGAAATGCAACTTCATGGCATGAGAAGTTCTACGACAACAAGTGGACCCAGACATAGTAACACTATGCCAGAGGCTCAGTCTGCCGATGTCAGCGTATGCTATGGCGTGCAGCATGGTAGGAGGAGCTTTTATGGCGGCTCCAACTGGCTAGATTTTATTGTCACAGAGCTTGATGGTACGTATTCGGCAAGGTGGAACCAACACTCATTAATAAATCGGGAACATTGCGCATTTCTCACACTAACTTTCCTACCCAATTGCACCTCCTCTCTTTTATCGCCTCCTCAATATATTTCATCGCGTGAGCCGACCTTTGAGCGCAAGACAAATGAGCGCTGACAATTGAGCGCCGACTTTTGAGCGCAAGAGAATTGAGCGCAATAACATTTGAGCGCCGACATTTGAGCGCCATAATTTCAAAATACAGTTATGTGATGTAAATAAAATCATATCTAAACAAGATTATTTAAAAAACAGAAATGTGAAAGCTTAAGTTTTTATTCATATTGGAATTACCATAATGTAAAATACCATAAAATACAGTTATGAGATGCAAATAAAATCATATTTAAACAAATTGATTTAAAAAACAGAAATGTGAAAGTTTAGATTTTAATTCATATTGGAATTACCATGAAATACCTAAAACATTTTATCAAACCAATAAATACCATAATGTAAAATACCATAGAATATGTGTAAATACTATGAAATACCTAAATACAGTTTATAAAGCCAAATCACTACTCCTGCAGGCTAATAATAAACGATATTGAACGAAGATATTCAAGTTGATCTCTTGAAGAATATTCGCTAACAATTTTTGATATAGCCTTATCTCTTACATATTTACTTTGCTTTATATCTTCATGCTACCCAGTATCTATTGTGATCAATTTATTTGATGTATGATTTTGTTCAAATCTTAAAATATCTATGAATTTATAAATTGCAAGATGCATATGCCCTATTGACATCTATATTGCCCGATGCCACCTTTCTAACGAATTATTGGTACGCGGATACTCGCTGACAACACGTTCATAGACACTCCAGACACTTGGGGGAAATATAGCATCTATTCGTCTTCCTCTCCTGCAAGGCCTTCCTATCCAAGTGTCTTGAAAGTAAATGATCAACTCATCTAGCTCGTCAGGAATTACATCATGTAAAGATTTATTATATCATTGGGAGGAACGAATGCCAAAGCCACTAGCATTTTTGTGTATGGGCGTATTTCTTCCCTGCTACAGTATAAATCGGTCAAACCTAAATCCTGAATTTTTCTCCAAACGGTTTGAGATAAATGAAAGAAACACCCAAACACCTCGGCATTTCTGAAGACAGAAAGAAAAGCTTTATGAAATGCTTTCTCATAGTCACACAAGATGAAAGATGGAGCAATCTCATTATCCATGCAAAGTAATTGTATCAGAGCACGGCTATATGCTTCCTCTGACTTTCTCTGAATAAGAATACATACCTTTGGAAGGACGCTTCCTTTATATAGGATATGAATCACATACAGCTGGTAAAATAACTGAGGAGCTATTTGGATAGTACCATCTCCCATCCAGTGCTTATTCTCCTTCATCAATCTCAAATTATCAGAAGTAGCAAATATAAAATAACGATCCGGGTCATCACTACCGAAGTCATATGCAAGAAAATTTTCGCCAGCATATGTGTAAACAAGTTCTTGAGGTATATCTATTTCCCCTATGTTACTTGAAGCAGAGACAGGCAATCCCTTGCACTTCCGTTGTCGTTGTACTGTCCGGGTGAAGGGTGAAGCAAACAAGGTCATCATAATGAAACAACAGGGCAGGACTCGCAGTAATGGGTATAAACTGGACAAATTTAGATTTAAGAAGGAAATAGGCAAGAATAGGGTGGTCGATGAATGGAATAAACTTAGTAACCATGTAGTGAGCGCTGAAACTATCAGTTGTTTTAAAAAACGATTAGACAACTTTATGGATGGGGATGATAGGTGGTGATGGATACGGAGCTGCCTAGTGTAGGCCTTATGGTCTCTTGCAGTCTCCTTTATTCTTATGTTATGTCTTATGTTATGCAAATTAATTTGGGTCTCCTGAATGATTCGCCTTGGTGGATCATTTGATGCTGCTGCCCTTCCGCGCAGCCGCATCATTAATAAACTAGCAGCTGACTTTGCAGGATCTGGTACATGATCGTGATCACTGGCAGATGTACATTCATCTCTAAAAATATGTATCCTTCCTTTGCATTTCCCATTTACACAACGCCATGACTCTTTGCCACTCTTATGCACTCTGTCGAGTCTGTAACAGTACCCTTCGTGTAATACATTTTCCTTTCCTTTGGACGATGTTATCTTATTCCATTTCATGGGTTCTGTGAATTGAAATAAATAAAAGCTAATTATTTATAATTATTTAGTGGCAGCTAGCTAGAGGCGAGTTTGTCGGGTCTTGGGAATGCATAGCTTATATAGTGGAATTAGGCCGACGTCTTGGCCTGTGATTGGCTGAGGATGGTAGTTCAGGCCCAACTGCCGAACTATCGCTTTGCTGTGGAGCGACCCAAGTGAGGGTGGGGGAGAAGGCTGACTGCTCGTTTCTTCCAAGTAGGATGATAGTGGTAGCTGGAAGGGCGTCATTCAGGTGAATGGGTACTTTGACACCCGGATGGGATATCGTATCACCTGGCTAGGGGTAATCTCCTAACAGTATGTCTATATACTTTTTGTTTAATGTCTAAATCTCTTATTTTTCTTACATGTTATGTTCCGTATAGATTTTAACTATTTTGAAATTATAGCGCTCAAATGTCGGCGCTCAAATGTTACTGTGCTCAATTGTCTTGCGCTCGAAAGTCGGCGCTCAATAGTCGGCGCTCAATTGTCTTGCGCTCAATAGTCGGTCAACCATTTTATCGTGTGGAGCGATCATCTCCCATCAATTGCGTCCCCAGTTGGTGGATAGGGGAACTACCATACGATGGTATGGCTAGCTGTGTCCTCATTTCACCGAAAATGAGCACTCTCAAACCAACTGGCGATATCATTAGCAAAGCAAAGGGGAACTAGGTGTTGGTTCCACCTTGCCGAATACGTACCATCAAGCTCTATGACAATAAAATCTGGCCAGTTGGAGCCGCCATAAAAGCTCCTCCTACCATGCTGCACGCCATAGCATACGCTGACATCGGCAGACTGAGCCTCTGGCATAGTGTTACTATGTCTGGGTCCACTTGTTGTCGTAGAACTTCTCATGCCATGAAGTTGCATTTCATTAAATGCATTTCACTCATTCTTCAACGAAGACAACGGTTTTCACGACTATTTATTTGAACATTTATGACAACGTGATAGCATGAGTTATATTGTTTTTCGTTGTGGAAAAATCATATTGAATTTCAATAAGTATAAGTGAAAGATGGAAAAGGAAATACCAAGTCCTCTTAATCTTTTCAGGTGCATGAAGCAACACTCGTACTGCAGGGAGGGTTTGTATATCTGTTTACTTGCAGTACTTGGTATGTAACCGTCAATCAAGGGTTGTTTGCTGACGGATGGCGATAGAATTGCACAAGTACATGGCAGGGAAAGAATTATAATGATGTCTTTCAGAGAAATAAAATGTACTTTGTTTATAACTTTGAATGTAGTTTGGTATCAAATTTTTTTAGTGATAATAATCCTCAAGTTTGACCTTTTTCTAGCTTCTATAGAAACCTAATTGGCCTTGATTATCTTGGAAATTGACTTTCCATTAAAAGTGTTGTCCCTTGGAACCTGTTCCATAATTGATTGTTCTAGCTTATTCAAAAATGAGTAATGAACCACTGTGACAATCTAGAGTATTAATGTAAGTGTATATACTCTGTTGCTACGGTGACTTTCTAGGTAAAAGAAGGAAAATTAGCTGTGGAAACAATCAAGAATTTATTTTTCTTTGTCTGTTGGGTAGATGTACAGGCAAGTCCAGTATACGTAGTAAAATGATATCATTATCAATAACTTACGCTCAATGTGAATTCTTACAATAATATCACCATCGTATAATCCAGTGGATTCGTCTCTTACGATCTGTGAAGAAAGATGGAAATAGATTTTTGATTTTCTAGTCTTACCTAAACAGAAAAGGATGCACGTTAAAAAAAAAAATTAAAAAAAAAAATGGTGACAAAAACCAGCTATTTTATTTTCCAGGGGGAAGGTATGACTGGGAGGGCCTCCCAACACTTCCAGCCCCAACACCTCCAGTTGAACCAATTCCTGTTCCAAATTGTCCAGTTCCTAAGGTTACTGAGGTGCCCTGCCCGGTTCCAACTCCAGAGGTTCCAGGGATACCGTGTCCGGTTCCAACTCCAATGACTCCATGGGTACCGTGTCCGGTTCCTGAGGTGCCCTGCCCGGTTCCAACTCCAAAGGTTCCAGAGGTTCCCTGCCCGGTTCCAACTCCAAAGGTTCCAGAGGTACCCTGCCCGGTTCCAACTCCAAAGGTTCCAGAGGTTCCCTGCCCGGTTCCAACTCCAAAGGTTCCATGGGTACCCTGCCCGGTTCCAACTCCAAAGGTTCCAGAGGTACCCTGCCCGGTTCCAACTCCAAAGGTTCCAGAGGTACCCTGCCCGGTTCCTACTCCAAAGGTTCCAGAGGTACCGTGTCCGGTACCAGTGGGACCAAATCCTGTGCCAGCACCGCCAGCGCCTCCAGTAATTCCTTGCCCTGGTCCAACTCCGAAGGCTCCGGAG
>NW_027467720.1:575000-580000 GCF_046742065.1 Oratosquilla oratoria | reverse complement strand
ATCTAGGCCAGAGAACACATCACGAAGTGATTTGATGTCAAGGCCTCGGTGGGGCGTATCGTCATCATCACCACGATCATCATCATCATCATCATCATCATCATCATCATCATCATCATCATCATCATCATCATCATCATCATCATCATCATCATCATCATCATCATCATCATCATCATCATCATCATCATCATCATCATCATCATCATCATCATCATCATCATCATCATCATCATCATCATCATCATCATCATCATCATCATCATCATCATCGTCATCATCACCATCATCGTCATCATCATCATCATCGTCATTATGATTATCATCATCATCGTCATCATCGTCATCATCATCATCATCATCACCCCCCACACCCCACCCCAATGGAGAGCTCATTCTTGTTCCAACTGAGGATGTCCTTACGAATGGGTGTCACATCACTAAATCAAATGAAGTCGTTAGCTGGCTTGACACACTCGGGCCACAGTTTCTTCCAGCAGCCGTTCATTGTTTTTCTCTGTCACCTCTTTCCATGCCACATTAATATTGTAAATGATCTTCTTGACATTATCATTGGCCCAGAACTGCTTGACTCCGGGCTTGTCTGGACTGTCAATCATGTTAATCAGCTGACTCGTTGTGCGGCGCTGGTAATACGCATTTAAAGTGGCAATCACACCTTGGTCCATGGGCTGAATAAGTACTGTCGTGTTTTTGGGAGGAAACATTACATCTATGTTGTCTGCCCAATTTCTCATGGTTGCTGGGTGGCTTGGGGCATTGTCAATCAGCAAGAGGAAACGGTTGGCAATGTTTTCTTTGACAGCATAGTCACGCAGTGCAGGGGACAAATAATTTGTAACTTGATGCTAGTTCATAGATGTCACCCAGGCCTTCTTGTTGGATTTATATATCACTGGGAGATATTCTTTCACATAGCCCTTAAGTGCCCTTGGGTTTTCACAGTGGTAGATAAGTAAAGGCTTCAGCTTCAGGTCCCCAGCTGCATTACCACCCAGCACCAGGGTCATTGGATGCTTTAAATACTGACGTTGTTTTCTCCTTACCAATAAAGGCTCTAGATGACATTTTCTTCCAATACAGGCCTGTCTCGTCGTAGTTTACCATCTGTTTAGCACTGTAGCCACATTCTTCAATGTTTTTTTTTCAGTGTTGGTATGAAAGTTGCGGCGGTAGGCTCGTCAAAACTTTGTGCCTCAACAGTCATCTTGATGATGTGTAAGGCTGTTCGGGCTTTAAAACGGGCGAACCAATCCTTACTGGCACTGAAAGTTGACCCATCCTTAACTTCATATCCCTTCTTATGCAAATCATTATAAATCGAGAGGGCTTTCGTTGTCGCAAGTGAGGTAGAAAGAGAATTGCTGCTGCGAGACAGGTCAGCATTCCACAGTCTTAAAAGACTATTTCCTCCATTATTGGTTCCCTCTGCCTCGTCAGCGTCTTTGCCATTACGAGGGGTGATCAAAAAGTAATGACAGTGATACCATATATTTTCACGGTACAGAGGTAAATCCAAATAGTGGCCTACATTCCTTCAAAGTACTCCCCTCCTGCCTCTATGCAACGTTCCATCCTCTTTCGCCACTTCATGAAGCACTCACGGTACTCAGAAGCCGATATACCTCGTAGCTCTGAATTGACTGCTCGCGCCAGATCTTGGATGCGATGAAACAGCTTCCCTGCGATCGCACCCTTGATCTTTGGAAACAACCAAAAATCACAGGGAGCAAGGTCAGGCGAGTAGGGTGGGTGGGGGAGAAGTGTGATCCCCTGCTGCTCCAGGAACTGCACAGTGAGGCGAGCTTTGTGGGGGGCAGCATTGTCATGGTGCAGCAAAAGGCGCGATCGGCGACGGGTTGGTGCAGTCTTGGCCTGATATTCCAGGACTTGAGGAAGGACGTGATCAGTGTAGTACTGGGCTGTGATAGTACACTGTTGAGGCATTACATCCACACACATTGGTCCTTGTGAATTGAAGAAGATGGTGAAAAGGCGCTTCCTGCTGCGAAATCCTTCCTTCAGAATCTGAGGTCGAGGTTCTTCATCACTCAACCACACCATGTTAGACTGCTTGTCTCTGGTGGTGAAGAAAGAAATCCAACACTCATCTCCGGTAGCTACATCTGAGAACCGTTTCGGACCATTTGGCTCGAATTCAGCCAGCCATAGACGACAAATCCGCACCCGTTCGCTCTTCTGCTCTTCCGTAAGCAAATGAGGTATCCATCGAGCACACTTCTTCCTCAGCCCTAAGTGTTCATGCACGATGTCATGTGCGCTCCCATAACTGACACCGAGCTCCAAGGATAAGAATCGAAGAGTAACAGTTGGATCTTCGTCAATGATGGCCCGCGCACGGACCGTCGTTGCTTCGGCCACGGATGTCCGAGGACGGCCAGGACGATGATCATCTTCTAGCTGCAATTTTCCGGCTGCGAAAGCTCGAATCCAGCGGGAAACAGTTTCCAGTGATGGAGTAGACTCGGGAAAAACTTGCAACAATTCCTCTCTGATCTCCGTTGCTTTTTTCCCGAGTTTCCACCTTGTGAAGGTGTAGAATCTGCAGCCTTCTTTCGAAAAATCCATGTTTCCGGTTAGAAAGGCAAACCAACAATGACGCAATCGCACAGCGCAACGATAAAATGTAAGCTAGACAAACAGCGACAAGCTCAAACATGTAACAACAGGCAACACTTGCTGCCCCTTGCTCCCCGCCCCCCCAACACTTATAGTCTCTCAGCTACGAGTCCGACTGTCATTACTTTCTGATCACCCCTGGTAATGTAGAACCTGTTTCACCAGCTTTCTTTACATTATCTCCTTGTTTGATTGCTATGAGGCAGCAGTTGATTGGGGCAACTGCATGATTCTGGCGATGAAGTTAGCCCCTTCACCTCCCTCGTGGCACTTAACAATTTCAAGTTGTTGTCGTTGCTGTTGTTGTTGTTGTTATTGCTGTTGTTGTTGTTGTTGTTGTTGTTGTTGTTGTTGTTGTTGTTGTTGTTGTTGTTGTTGTTGTTGTTGTTGTTGTTGTTCAAACTATAAACTCTTCCTCGGATTTTTGGGCTATATCTCACCAGTAGTAGTTGTTGCAGACAGCTTGGAAGCCATCACGATATGTATTACTCTTTTAAAATCAACAGTGAATGTGAAATAGTAGCACAAAACACAAATAATACACGGTTCGAAGGAGTAAACACAACTTAATAAAGAGCGGGAAGGAGCTTCGGTGGGTGGCCGATGGAGCCCGGGTGACGCTGAGATTGCGGTGCGTTTGTTTGTATAATCGAGTGCCTACATCGAAAAACGAACGAGTGGTATGAATTCAAAAGTATCGTATAAATGAAATATCGTATATTGAACCATCGAAAAGCGATGGAAAACTGTATATATATATATATATATGTATATATATATATATATATATATATATATACATATATATATATATATATATATATATATATGTGTGTGTGTGTGTGTGTGTGTGTGTGTGTGTGTGTGTGTGTGTGTGTGTGTGTGTGTGTGTGTGTGTGTGTGTGTGTGTGTGTGTGTGTGTGTGTGTGTGTGTGTGTGTGTGTGTGTGTGTGTGTGTGTGTGTGTGTGTGTGTGTGTGTGTGTGTGTGTGTGTGTGTGTGTGTGTGTGTGTGTGTGTGTGTGTGTGTGTACTAATAAGAACACGGGTACGTGTGTTCACTTATGCAAAATAGATCACTTGAAAAAAACTAACGAAGCAGAGCGCTTTCGTATATTACATCTTCAGTGCTCTGCTTCGTTAGTTTACTTTTCCTAGTGGTTACTTACGCATATACATATACATATACATACACATATGTATATGCATATACATATACATATACATATATATATACATATACATATACGTACATATACATATACAAATACAAATACATATACATATACATATACATATACATATACATTTACATATACATGTACATGTACATATACATGTACACACACACACATACACACATATATATATATATATATATATATATATATGTATATATGTATATATACATGTTGACTTTGTGTATTTTTGGAAGTCCGTAGAATTTTGATATTATGGAATCCCCCGGTCTCATTTTTCTCCACTCATCTTCGGTGATCAGGCGTTTGTCTTTCAGTTCCTTCAGTTCTCGCAAAGACAACATCCCCTTAAGACCCATCATAGCCTTCAGAGGATCCCCTACTTACAACTTGGCTTCAAATCTGTCCAAACGTCTCAGACCCCTAGTGACAAATTCTCCCCATATGCTGCTGAATTCAGAAGACTTCTTCAATAGAATAAAAGGTGTTAAACTCGACCAAGGAGACGTCATGGTTTCGTTTGATGTCCAATCCATGTTCACTTCCATTCCGCAAGACTTGGCCAAAAGGACATTATCCAAAACCATGGAGGAGACCTTAGGTTTTCTAGAGAACCAGAAACTATCCTCGACAGAGCTCATGGGGATTATTTCTATGTACCTCGATTCAACTTACTTTCGCTTCAGGGAGCACATATACCACCAACGGAAAGGCACTCCCATGGGCTCACCCATTTCAGTTGTAGTGGCTGAAGTGGTCATGCAGCAGTTTGAGGCAGAACTTCTGAAGACAGCACCCCCGTCCCTGAAATTATGGGTGAGGTATGTGGACGACGTTTTCGTTGTAATGCAAGACAAAGACATTGACCCTTTCTTCACTAGGCTCAATAGCTTAGAATCAGCCATCCAGTTCTCCATGGAACTGGAAGTTAATGGGGTGATTCCGTTCCTGGACATCTTAGTTTCACGAGAAGGAGACCACCTCGAGACCAGCATATACAGAAAGCCCACACACACAGACAGACTTCTAGACTATGACAGTTACCACCCGGACTGCCACAAAAGAAGCCTAATCCGCACGTTATGGAACCGAGCTGACAAGATCTGCTCCACGACAGATGCGGTGAGGGCCGAGAAGAGGCA
>NW_027467720.1:502500-525000 GCF_046742065.1 Oratosquilla oratoria | reverse complement strand
CCATCCATCCACCTCATCCTAGGACGTCCCTTCATGTTCACTCCCTCCAAATCTGCCCTCCATACCTCTTTTACCAGTCTTTCTTCAACTCACTTTTCACCCCTGTTCTCCTCCTCAGACACATCATCTCAAACACATTCAAACTCCTCTCTTCCTCTCTTATGTCCCATGTTTCTGCTCCATACAGTGCGGTTGGTTTAATCACTCCTTCATACAATCTCCTCTTAGCATCCATTCCCAAATGTCTATTCCTCATTACACTTTTTAATCCACCAAGGCATTTACTCGCTTCTCTCAATCTACATTCTACCTGCACCTTCACTCCACCTTTTCTTGCCACATTTGCACCCAAGTAGCTAAAACTATCCACTTCCTCCAGTCGCTCTCCCTTAATGCTCACTTCCAATCTACTGCCACTTTCACCCCTTGTACATCTCATCACCTTACTTTTACTCACATTTATCTTCAGCTTTCTTATATCTATACACACACACACACACACACACACACACACACACATATATATATATATATATATATATATATATGTATATATACATATATATATACATATATATTTATATATATATATATACATATATATATATAGATACTATTACATATATATATATATATATATATATATATATATATAAGGGTAGAGTGAAAATCGCCAAAATATATTTTTCTGAGTTTTTATTTACTTGAGCTTTTTTAAAGGTATCATTTCACTAAGGGATCAATATGTCAAAATTATATTTAAATCAGATATTATCATGATCATTCACTAGACGTTTTATGTTTACAGTGATATATCATTATTCACCAATTGGTCCTAAAATATTTTCATTTTTATTTTTAGATATTTAAGGTTGTAAAAGGTAGCAATTAATCAATTGATCATTATGCAAAAAAAAAATAAAAAAAATAAGACATTTTTATTGACTTCCAGGTGTTATAGATTCACAAAATTATTTTATTTTTCAAAAAATACATCGAATAATAATAAACATGAGATTATATATTTACTGATTGTTTTTTATACTATTATTCTAGTATTAAAGTCTAAGTTATCCATGCATAGTTTATTATTGACGAATTTAGAGAAGCAACACGACCCCGAACAAATCCGTGATATATCAATGGATAAAGAAAAGAAATTACTGAGGCATTATATCACCTCAAAGAATGTTTACAGACATAGTAGAGCTCTCTGTGGGGATACGGTATCCCTTCCCCTCAGTTAACTACTAGGTGAAGATTGTCAGTGTGGAGTGTATATACACAGATTTATAACACTCGCTGCTTATTAACTTAGAGCAGCACACAACCTCCCAGCTCATTAGCTCAAACCTAACTGCAAGGCAAAACATGTAATCTGCCCAGCTCCCACAAACCTCACACAGCCACTGAACATGTTAAAACTTGAATACACCATATAGTAAAATAGGTGGTAGTCGGTCAGGAAATGCTTTAATTATATTATGATTTCACATGATTGATATTATACCATTTTGACACCTTTTCCATACTCAATCAAATCTAAAAGGGAAAAGAAATCAATCCACCCTAATATATATATATATATATATATATATATACAGTATATATATATATATATATATATATATATATATATATATATATATATATATGTTTCCGGCCTCTAGTTCTGTGGTTTCTACTTAGCACCCTTTTTGATTATAGGAGTAACGTTTGCAAAATTCTGTTTGGTGTATCCTCGGTAGTAGTGAGGTTTTAGAAAATAAATTCTAAAGATATAGTAATATCATTTTCTATTTCCTCCAAAAAATTTGGATGGCAAACGTCGAACCCTGGTGTTTGATTGATTTTCAGTTTTCCTATACAATTTCCAATACTTTATTTGGCCATATTTACAGAAGTGGTTAAATTTCCGCTAAGTGTAACACATGACTTGGATAATCGTTTTGAGGTGTTTCGTTTACGACTGCGGAACTAAAACAACTTTCTAAGATTCGCATATCTCTTTGTTTGAATGAAAATTTGACCATTTGCAGACAAGCACAACATTACTTTTTCTACTTGGTATTCTTTTAGTATATCGTCCTTATATTCTATTACTCTGCTATGATCTTTAAGAAGATCAAAGAGCTATATGAAAACGGTGTATTTCAAATGTGAAGAGGCATACATAAACACGTGCGTGCGCGCAAACACTGAAATATTCTGAATTAGTTAAGCCAAAAGGAATTCATGTTTGTAATGGGTTGATCTACAGCCACATTATGGAATTGTACAAAAATCTATTAGATGTGTTGAGAAAACTAGAAGAAATCGGGTTTTTCAGATGATGTGAGCTTGCACTTTTGTATGTAGGTCAGCAAGTGCGAAGACAACGCTGGAAGTGATTTGAGAGTGCATGGTTGCAGGCAACATGCAACCAAGGAGAGAATCATGCGAGCGCATGATAATAGGTATCCAGCCAGCTAAGCTCTGCTTGGCAACGCCGCACCTTCCAAAACGCGGAAAGGGAAAGTTCAGGAGCCTCAACATATAAACGTGTAACTGCATGTGCAGAAGCGGCTGTGTTTATGTAAATGTTTAAAATTCATATATCTTTGCATACACTGAAATATATTACCAAGTAATAGAACATACAAATCAATTAACAAAAATAATCAAAATAACACTTACCCTAACTTACCGGGGTGCCGTATCAACTTGGACGGTTGCCACCATGAAGCCCCGTTACTGTCTGCACATGTCTCTTCTTAACCCATTCAACTCCGATGACAAGATGTCTTGTCATTTGGTCAAATAAAACAAAAAATCATAAAACACCAAAATGTTTGATCAAACACCAGAAAAATATGACGTCAGTCCTCGCTTCGCTCGCGAGCGAAGCGAGGACTGACGTCATATTTTTCTGGTGTTTGATCAAACATTTTGGTGTTTTATGATTTTTTGTTTTATTTGACCAAATGACAAGACATCTTGTCATCGGAGTTGAATGGGTTAACAAGATGACATTTGTTATTTCTTCTCCTACAGATGTCCTTACCCGTCTACATATTTTCTGCGTGGTCTTCTTCTTGCCCTCGTTCCTTCTGTTTTTTCCCGTTAGGCATGTATGTTCTAATTGTTGTTTTCTCATGACGTGTCCTTCACGAAGTGTAACTGTCGTTTCCTGATAGTTGTTATTATTTCCCTCTGTGTTCCTATTTGCTGCAGTATTTCCTCGTTTGTTTTAAATTCTGTCCATGAAATTTTCAGCATCCTTCTCCAGATACACATTTCTACTGCTTTTATCCTGTCCTGCATTTGTTTACTAATTGTCCAAGTTTCACATCCATATAATAATACTTACTAAGTGTAACATTTTACAAATCTTTTTCGTGTTCTCATGTTTATTTTATCGTTAGTTACTAAGTGTTTAATTTTGTTGAAATTATTTTTCGTTATGGCTATCTTTCTCTTTATCTCTTCGTCGCTTTTCCCATTCCAAGTTAACATGCTTCCTAGGTAATTGAAATGGTCCACCTGTGTCAATATTCTTCCTTCTACTTGAATTGCTACCTGGACATTCTTGTTTTTTCGTCTTTACCATCACTTCTCTTTTCTTTTTATTCACTTTTAGACCTCTCTTTCTACTTGCTTCTAATAGTGCTGTAATCAATTCATGTAGCTGAGCTTCCGATACTGCAAGTAACACAGTATCGTCTGCGTATCTAATATTATTGAGATTTCTTCCTCCTACTGTTACTTCTTTTAGGTGGCAAATATCTCTCATGATTATGTCACTGTGTAAATCAAACAGGTCTGGCGACATTACACATCCCTGTCTTACGCCTCTTTCAATCTTTTGCCAATCAGACAGCTCTCCTATTATATATCACTGCTGCTTCTTGCTTCCAATAGAGATTTACGATTAACCTTAAATCCTTCCCATCCACCCCTATTTTCTTCAACATCCCTATTAATTCATCGTGTCTTATTTTGTCAAATGCCTTTTCGTAGTCCACGAAACAGACATATAGATCTTTTTGCACCTCTAACATATTTTCAGCTAGTATTCTTACAAAAAAAAAATTGCATTCCTTGTTCCCTTATCTAGTACTAACCCATATTGTTCATCAGCTATTTCTGGCCTTATTTTGTTCCTTATTCTGTTAGTAATGACTCTTAAGATTACTTTTATTAAGTGGTTCATGATACTAAACGCAAAAGCACACGCTCGCACACGCACACACACGCGCGCGCGGGCGCACACACACATACACACACACACACAAATTAATCCAAATAGTGCAGGGAATGAATTTGAAAAAGAAAATAAGTCTTAAGTTGGATACTCCACCATAGAGGTATGTGAAATTCTTACATAGTTTAAAAGATTTAGATTTAATTTCCTCACATGAGGCTAGATTGCACCATCTGGAGAAAAAAAAATGAGCAAGAAAAGGAAACAAACCTGGCTCAGAGACTGATCAGTTAAAAAGGGAAAATATAGCTTTGACAAATGAGAAAAAAAATCACACCATAGAGAAAAAAAAAGGGATAAGTTAACAACAAATGATGATAGGAGAGATGGAGTAACCTTTAAAGAAATAATTGAGATAGTCTAGAAGAAAAATTAGCCAAGGTTATAAAGAAAATATTTTGTCAGATATGTTGCAGAGAAGTCTAGATGCTTCTTACTCTTTGGATACCAAGAAGAATACAACACCATATGGAAGCTAAGCCATGAAGAAGAAATGCAAATTATTAGGGAAATTAAAACAACAAGTATAAGAGAAGCTACGCACGTCCAATGAAAATAAAGTTCAAGTTGCAAGCCATGACAAAAGAAGTAATAACAAGTCTTGGAAGTTAGCGCGAGAAGAAAAAATATAAAATATTTGAATTAGGAAAGATGCTAACGAAGAATAACGAGCAAAGACACAAAAGTTCTTAGAGGAAACCAAAATCGAAAATGATGGAGGACCGCAGAATTTTTTTTTTTTTTTTTTTTCCAGAAGGTGAGGAAATAGTTTCTAAGAAAAGGTCAAATAAGAACATAGTAGAAATATTAGTGGTTAGTATTTTGAATAAAGACATAGTCTTAAGAAAAGATACACAAATAGGATGTTTTCAAGTTTTTACAAAACCCATCAAAATTTTAAATAAGAGTATTGATGAGGTGGAATCACCAATTTCTTAAATCTATTCAGTTCAGGAAAAAACAGAATCGGGAAAGGAATACAAGAATCAACTAGAACCTACTAGTTGTCCTGAGTTGGATGAAAGCTTGAAAGCTTGAAACTCAATAAAGCAATTGCTTTGCCGGCGAACGCCTTAGGCAAAACAACTGTTTTAAAACATCAGATCAAATTAAAACCAGGGACTCAACTTATCTATATATATATATGTATATACAGTATATATACATATATATATATATATATATATATATATATATACCTGCCTACAGATTACCATATTCTAAACTAGCCATTGTAGATAAATTGATCACTGAAATGTTATCGCAGGATATTATTGAACATGGTAAAAGTGAGTGGAACTTCCCCCTGATTCTGATGACGAAACCAGATGGTACCATGCGTCCTGTTATTGACTATAAGGAATTGAATAAGCAGACCATATGCGACCGATTACCAGTATCGGTGATAGGGGAAATACTTAGAAATTTGGGAACCGAGAACAGGTATTTCAGCACTATAGATATCAAGTCTGTTTTTTGGCAAATAGAGTTGCATGAAGACTCATGAGAATTCACAGCATTTTCTACTCCAACGGGACACTATGAGTTCAAACGAATGCCATTTGGGTTAAGTAATAGTCCATTAACTTACATGAGATTAATGAATACAGTTCTAGATGGGTTGCTAGGAAACACTACCAGTGTATTTCTAGATATTTTAATATATTTTCAAACAGCGGCTGAGCACTTTAAGAAACTAGATTTGGTATTCTCAAGACTAACTGAAGCAGGATTGAAAGTGAAACTTGAAAAATGTAAATTTTTGCAGGACACCGTCATTTACTTGGGACATAAAATAGACAGGCATGGACTTAGAACAGTAAATTCAGAGTTAGAATTTTCTTGGGATTGACAGGATATTATAGGAAATTATCCAAGGATATGCAGACATACCTAATCCATTAAGATCTTTGGTAAGGAAAGACTCAAAGTTCATGTGGGGACCTCCACAACAGCAAGCTTTTGACAAGTTGAAAGATAAACTTACTAGTTCTCCATTTTAATATTTCCAGACTATGATAAAGAGTTCATTCTTTGTACTGATGCGTCTGACATAGGGTTAGGAGGCATACTGATGCAAGAGAGAAATGGAACTTTGAAACCGATAGCTTATACATCTAGACTTTGTACTTGTGGAGAGAGGAACAGCATATTCCAAATGTGGACGAGATAATGATTTATATAGCTTGTTAATGAGATATGGACTTTTGAAGTCAAAAGATCGCGCAATCATTCCTAGAATCTTATTTGCTTTCTCAGAGGCTGAAATACACTGCTTGGATGATTTGAGATTTTTACCGATAATTACGCCGAGATCCTTTTCACTATCTACTTTTGTTAACGAATTTCCAAATAACTTGTAATCGTACTTGTTGATTTTCACCTATGTGCATTACCTCGCATTTACTTGTGTTGAATTTTATTAGCCACTTTTCAGACCATTGCTGTAATTTATCTAAATCTTCTTGAATATCTAATTGGTTTGAGTGATCATTTGCCATTCCGCACAGTTTTGTATCATCAGCAAATATAGAAACAGTAGATTTTAGTCCGTGGTCTATATTATTTATATATACTATGAATAGAAGTGGCCAAAGAACGGAACTCTGAGGAACTCCACTCGTAACATTTTTCTATCCAGAAGTTTTTCCACTTAAAACAACTCTCTATTTCCGATCATTCAACCAATTACTAGTAAACTTAATAGGTTACCACTTATTCCGTGTGAAGCTAATTTAGTAAGTAGTCTTTCGTGGGGGATGATAGAAAAAGCTTTTGCAAAGTCTAGATATATTAAATCTATATTGTTTCTTCTGTCTTAACTCGAGATAACTGTGTTGTAGAATTAGAGTAAGTTAGTCACGCAAGAACGTTTTCGTCTGAAACCATGCTGGCTATCATTTATCAAACAGTTACTTTCTAAATGATGCTCGATAGCATCTCTGATGATAGTTTCCATCATTTTTCCTACGATTAAAGTCAAACTTATAGGCCTGTAGTTATTTGGATTCTTTTTGTCACCTTTTTTGAATATGGGAGTAACATTAGCTAGCTTCCATTCTCTTGGGACATCTCCGGATATGATGGATTTCTTGAAAACAATTTCTAATGAAACAACGATCTCATTATGCATTTCTTTTAATATTCTTGGATACCAACCATCAGGCCCTGGTGTTTTATTAACTTTGAGTTTCTCTATACACCTTTTAATTTTTTCTTTTAAGGTGTTTTATTTACGAATACTGACCTGAAATATCTTTTTTAAATATCACGCATTCCTTTATTTGAATATTCAAGTTGACCGTCAACAGATAATAGTGGACCAATGTGATTCCTAACAACCTTTTTATCTCTAATGTAACTATAGAATTCTTTAGGATTCTCTTTGGATTTATCAGCGATATTTATTTCCTATTATCGTTTTCGTTTTCTTTTTTCTTTTTTTTAATCTCTCTGTATTAATACATAACTTTGATAGTCACTAGATGCACCCGAGCACTTGTATTTCTTATAAGCCTGTCTCTTTTTAGCAATACTTTTTTCAAATTCTTTGTCAAGCCATTTTGGGCGAGCCTGATTTAGGGGACGCCTATCTTTAAAGGGGATGTAAGTATGAATCATCTTAGTAAGCATATTTTGAAATATTTCCCAGATCTGATCTACAGGTCTTTCGTTTAATTTTGCTTACCAATCTGTAAGCTGAAGCTTCTGACGTAGTCCTAAGAACTGAGCTTTAATGAAATCGGGTATTTTAGAAACACAAGTATCTATTCTAAAAAAATTTAGTAGTTTGAATCTAAGTTGTGATAGCTATTTGCAACAATTTCACCGACACATCGGTTAATAACAAAATATTGGAAAAATTATGTAGATTATTTAAGATTTAAAAAGTCAACATTTTAGTGAATCATCCTCAGAACAATGGAGTTGTAGAGAGGTTAGATAAGAAAATCATTACATGTCTTAGAAGTATGATAAGTCCTCATAGTATAACTTGGAATACTTGGATTCTTTGTGTTAAATGTACCCTAAACAACCAAATTAACACAGCTACAGGAGAAACACCTCATTTTATTATTTTTGGGGAGGACAAAATTCTCCCATATAAAATCTTGATTGCAAAGCAAAAACATGTGTATAATATAGATGATTACATTTCAAATAGGATGCATACATTTCAAGTTGTACACCAAAGAGTCAGGGAACACATGCAGGAGTATACACAAGAGATGAAAAAACAACAACACAAAATAGCACATAAAATAGAAATAGAAATAGGATATTTAGTTATAGTCAAATTACATACACCCTATAATAAACTTTCACCAATGTACTTAGGTCAATATAGGATGATAGATTTTGCAGGTTGAAATAAATACAAGAAACTAGAGAACAGTTATCAATTAGTCACTTAGATGACATAGATGAGGAGGATACATGTGACATCGAGATTAAAACACTCAATGTATAATTTATAAAGAACCTTTGAACTCAGATTAGTATAGGAAGTATTTTGATAAAATATTTTATGAGCTGAAGATTAATCTAAATACGTTTTACAGATAGTATTTATATTGTTGAAATGCATTAAAACACTCAATGTATAATTTATAAAGAACCTTTGAACTCAGATTAGTATAGGAAGTATTTTAATAAAATATTTTATGAGCTGAAGATTAATCTAAATACGTTTTACAGATAGTATTTATATTGTTGAAATGCATTGTGTATATTGAGATGGGAGACCTGAAGCTTGGTGTGTCAGACAGATGTGCTACCTGGAGCTTTGGTCAGACATGAAGACCTTGAGCCTTGGTCAGTCATAAAGACTCGGAACCTTGCCAAATATTAAGGACAGTACCAATAAGTATTAAACCATTTTATTTTGTGGAACATTGAAAATTCTTATGCAGCTTCACAAGTGTGTGTCCTAGACAAAATAAATAAATAAATAAGTGTGTGTATGAAACAAAAATTGAATTATGCAGACACTCTACTATTACTAACATCTTTAATGTTGTGTATATAAATGTTGTAACATATCTCATTGATACATAACTCAACATCTTTGGAAAGATTGAAACATACTCCATTGAAATCTAATGTCTTATTTTAATTTTTTCTGTTCTTAATAAAATTTCACAATCAGGATAAGATCAATGCTGAGATCTTTCTCAAATGATTCCTCTATCAATTATAAAGTTATAATCAGTGTCCTCATTTCTTCAATAGTAATTGCTGCTCTAACTTCAACATTTACCTGCTTGAATTGTTTTTCTTTAAAAGGTGTTACAAACAATTATGCATTTTGGAAGGGTTACTTATTTCTTTGTTATGTATGGCATATGTTTTGATGAGACCATCCATTGAAGGATAATAATTTTAACATTTTTGCCAGTTTATGCAGAAATAGTTTTAAAAGTTAGCTTCTTGTATATAACATTTTCTAAGTATATATTTCAGAGAGTCCTGTAAGAGGGCAGTAGAAAATGGTTGGTCGGGACGACCAAGGGTAGCTACCGAGCCCTGTAAAAGGCTGGTAAATAAAGATAGACAAGTAAGGTAGATAGAGGGGTAAGTGGCAACAATTTCATTTTATGAGTTGGATGTTTGGTAAATAATAGCTGCAAAGGAGTTTCATAATCTCGCTCCTCGTTTAGAGACCGATTTCAGTGGTGTATAATGCTGATGTAAAAATATGTAAACAAAGCCAGTCAGGCATCGATATCGTGATTGTTTGAGTATGCAGTACTGCTTAAGACGTTTGTAACAGTCTTTCTGACTGGAGAAAGGGTGAAGGAGAAAATTTTATTGGTTCACGAGAGTAAAGTCACGCCCTTAGGGGAGGCACTTAGATATATGAGTAAAGATCATTGGACTGGGGAAGTCGTGACGTCGGTGCGAAATGGCTTAGGGAGTAAATTTAGGATTCTAGTGGGGAGCCCCTTGGTGTAAATTGACAAGCTAAGTATAATATTATTTGAGAAGAAAAGAAGGAAACTTTTAAATACATACATATACCAAGGCTTTTTCCCCTTACAAGGGAGGTAGCAAGGGTTACTAGGCTGGATAGAGTGAGAAATGAGGAGGTGAGGAGGAGAACAGGGGTGAAAAAGGATTTGGGAGATAGGGTTGATGAAAGAATATTAGGATGGTTTGAACACATGGAAAGAATGAGTGAAGAAAGACTAGTAAAAGAGGTATGGAAGGCAGATGTGGAGGGAGTGAACATGAGGGGACGTCCTAGGATGAGGTGGATGGATGGGGTGAAGGGGGCTTTGGGGAAGAGGGGAATGTCTGTTGAGGAAGGAAGGGAGAGGACGGAAGACAGAGGCGAGTGGAGAATGGTTGTATATGGATGATGTTGTGACTGCATGAGGAGGAATGGGCGGGGGGGTGGGGTAGTATGTGTGAGTAAATTTTGACGCAGCCCGAAGGGATTTCTCCCCGTCCTCGCCTTATATGCAAAGGGGGACGGAGAGGGGGGGTCGCCGATTAAATGAAGCGGCCTTGCTGTGGATGTGCTGTGTCTTGCGACACTGCTTCTGACCCAGGGCGGTGGGCAGGGTGCAGGGATGACCCGTCATCCAGGAGGTGCTCAGATGAGAGGAAGGGTGGGAGGGGTGTGGAGTGTATTTAGGGATGAAATGGGTGGGAGTGTTTTTATGCCTTTCCCTTTTTGGCTACCTCCCTTGGAAGGGGGAAAAAGCCTTGGTATATGTATGTATGTATGTTTTAGTAGAAGCAACACCAATACTTATCTTGCCTCCACACTTTTCTCGGGGAGATGGACATGCTTTCCAAACAATGACCAACTTAAAGAAGGAAGTAAAATTTCTTGAAGACGAAGTAAAACTCGTCATATATTGACATAACGTTTCACATCATACAGTCACGGAGGTCATGGTGCCACTATTTTTAACAGCGGTAGAGGTGGTGGAGATACACCAGCAGTCGCAGCGCCGGCTCGTTCTCAGGCTTCAAAGAGAAAGTGACATTTACCGGCAGCTAACCTTGCAAATAGTGACAGTGTATCTACGCACTCCACTTGATAGGTGTCGGTGTCAGTCTTCTGGTTCCGGCATTACTAAACGCCCAATCCACATTTCATAACAACTAGGTTCCCCAATCATTTTTATGGAAATGGCAAGGGTTAATATTTTTATCAGAAAAAGCTCAACTCAACAACTGATATCATACATGTGGTAATATCTATACGTGATGGTATTCATAGAAATATGAAACTATAATATCAATAAAGATAACTCCAAAAACAACAATAATGATAACGATGATTATGAGAGAAAAACAGGAAAAAGAAAAAGAGGAAGAAGAAGAAGAAGATGATGATGATGATGATGATGATGATGATGATGATGATGATGATGATGATGATGATGATGATGATGATGATGATGATGATGATGATGATGATGATGATGATGATGATGATGATGATGATGATGATGAAGAAGAAGAAGAAGAAGAAGAAGAAGAAGAAGAAGAAGAAGAAGAAGAAGAAGAAGAAGAAGAACAACAACAACAACAACAACAACAACAACAACAACAACAACAACAACAACAACAACAACAACAACAACGACGACGACGACGACGACGACGACGACGACGACGACGACGACGACGACGACGACGACGACGACAACAACAGCAACAACAACAATAAAGACGATAACAACATCAATAACAACAACAACAAAATTCTGTAAAAAAAATGAAGTGATAGGCGTGTATAAAAGGGGGCTACTGCCAGTGAACGCTTGCAGGGACAATAAATAAGTCTTGGAACGCGGCTCAGGAAGCACGTGGCAGGAGACTTGAGGATTGAAACTTGCATCTATATCTAGCAACGAAAGTGGGGGAAATGGTCGGAGACAGTCATAGAGAAAGGCAAAAAGACTCTTTTGAGAGAGAGGGTAAACTGAAATGAGACTATGGAGTATGAGAGAAACTTAGAAATTAATTGAATCTTATGAAAACGAAAAACATGTGTTTGTGTTTGTGGACCTTTTTTTATCGTTCGAAGTATGAGCACTTTTCCTACGATAAGTCCCTCGTGTAGCAGTGAATATAATGACGGACGATATTCAACTGGTTATACACGATTCATCGTATATACAGTAAAGGAGAGATGCGCAGAAGACAAATAGTCTGTACTGTGAGGTCTGGGTGTAATGTATCAAATCAGGATTTTGTGTTTGGCATTCAGTCTTTCTATATATCATACTGTATGTACTGTAGTTTATGTTTGTGTTTATTGAGTGGGTGGATGTTGGCAGCTAGGTGTAGAAATTCACAGGCTCTGAAGTCGCTCCATCGCAGACCCGTCATGAATCTGACTGTAACATTCTGAACTCTCTGATGGGAGTAGTTGTTTGTGGGGCATGTCATTTGGCTCAGTCCCCGGGGCCTAGCACAATAACGGCTTGACCAGCTCTAGGTACAATCGACGTTCGACAGGTAATGCTGCAGCTTTGTAACGCTGAAGACGGACCATCACAATCCCCTATGTGTCTACCTGTTTTTTATCCATCCATCAATTCATCTATCCATCTGTCTGTATATTTGTCAGCCTATAAATTCATCTCTCTATCTGCCTTCCAAGATAGCTATCTACCTCTCTATCTGTATCAGTGTCGCCCACTTTTTTCAGTTTCTCCGTGTAAGGTCAATTTCGATTATATTTTCTCTTCTTCAACCACCGAAAAATCAACTTTTTTAGAGATCATGACTATGCAACATTCGGAGTATCTGTTTTGTCTTCTTCAATATCTGCCCACCTTACTCGCTCTTCCTTTTCCTTTATCTTGCTCCCCTTCTTCAATTTTCAGTTTCCCATTCTTCCTAATTCCTCCACCAGAGAGGACTCCCATTTTCATTTTGCACTACTTTTCCTTTTTTTTTTTTTTTTTCCCAGAAAGTATTTCAGGGGCTGGACTGCCGTTGTCTTGTCGCTGTGCGAGCGTGGAAGGTCGGTAGGTTGGTAAAGTAGGTGCATGTGTTACGAGTACACTCTATTTAAATTCTTACCTGACTCTCTTCCTGGTAGGGCTACAGACACAGAGGAAGGGAGTGGCGCAATGACGATATAATACTCCAGTCAGATATTACCAATAGATGTAGTAGATCAGAGGTGTGACTGGTTAATGTAACATCAAGTAGGTGGGCAGGAATATTTATGTTGTCTGAACCTATATAATGCTAGTTCGTAGATGATAGAGGCATGAAATAAAAGATAGTTCAGTCATGATATTTGAATAGAAATTGCCTAATATTGGTTTTTCTTCTCTGTTTGTTTGTTTTTTTGTTTTTTGTTTTCTTTTCTTTTCTTTTCTTTGATAGGTCCAGACTAAGTGTCTTAATTGTAATGGGTGGATAGTTCAGTCATGATATTTGAAAAGAAACTTGCCTAATGTTGGTTTTTCTTCTCTGTTTTTCTTTTCTTTTCTTTTCTTTTTCTTTTCTTTTCTTTTCTTTTCTTTGACAGTCCTAGATTAGGTGCCTTAATTGTACTGGGTGGGAGTGTACTCCACAGCTGAGCTGCTCGGCAAGAGAAAGATTTGTTGTGAGTTTCTACCGGAGTTTGAATTATATAAATTTTGTGGGTAGGTGGGTTGTGTAGTTGTGTATGAACGCATGGGCTCCCTATCTGGATATAGAGAAACCAAGGTAACGCCTCACAAACCACAACCTTCTTACGTTAGGACCAGTTCTTCAGGGTTGTGATGTAGTTCTGAATCCGACATGGTGGTGACACATGAGTCTGGAGACTTCCCCACAACACCCACAAGGATTCATGGCGTGACGAGCCTATTGCGACAAATTGTTTCTGCTGCGCCAAGTAGAGCTGCGCCCCATTGCACCGACCTCATTCACTATTTTAACCCATTCAACACGGTGGCATGTTTCATGAATTTTGTTCAGACTCCAGACTGGTGGTTTTATGCGTGTAAACTATGGTTATTAAAGGATCCTTATCGGCCGATTTCCCACTCTCTTTGATAACTATAACGAGTCTGAAAGTATTGAAAAAGTAGAGCAGTTCATTTATGTGTTATATACTACAAGCCTTCTGCAACGGCAAATGCACACATTTGTTCCACAAATTCTGTATTTCCCTGGAATATATATATATATATATATATATTTATATATATATATATATATATATATCTGTATATATATATATACATATATATACATATATATATATATGTATATATATATATATATATATATATATATATATACATATATATATATAATGTACATATATATATATATGTATATGTATATATATATATATATATATATATACATAGTGTTATATGAGCATATTCCTACCAGATAAGATACCTGAACAATTTTGGGGTTTTATAAGAATTTCTCTTAACAACTACAGATGTTAGCCAATACAAATCTTCAAAGTTTCATCGTAATAACTGTTAATTCTCTCTCCTAGACCTCTCCCTTCCTTCCTCTCTACTTTTCTTCCATTCTCCCTCCTCTTCCTCGTTCCATCACTCACCCCTCCTCCCTCCTCCCTTCGTCATTCTATAACTCACCCTTTTTTTCTCCCTCCTTGTCTAAATATCTCTTACTCCCCCAAACCCTTTGTCTCTTTATCCGCTTCAACCCTGTTCTCTTTCGTTTATTATGTCCCTTTGTCTCTTTCTCTCTGTGAATCTTGTCCTCTTCATTTTTATCTCCTTGTTCCTTCTTCTCTTTCTCCTCTTGTTCCTTGTCTCTTTCCCTTTTTGTTTCCTTGCCTCTTTCTCCCCTTGTCCCTTGTCTCTTTCTCTCCTTGTTCTCTTGATTATTTCTCCTTTTGTTTCTTCTCCCCTTTATCCCCTTATCCCTTTCTCTCCTTGTTCCCTTGTCCTTTTGACTCTTTCTCTCTTGTCCCCTTGTTCTTTTCCCCTTGCCTCCTCGTTTCTTTCTCCCTGTATCCCATTGTCTTTTTCTCTCTTAGTCCCCTTGTCAATTTCCCTATTTGCCTCCTTACCTCTTTTTCCCTTTGTCCGCCTGTCTTTTTTCTCTCCACGGCCCTTTATCTCTTCCTCTCCTTATCTCCTCTCTTTTTCTCTTTATCCCCTTGTTTCTTTCTCTCCTTGCCCTTTCGTCTCTTTTTTCCTTGCTTCTTTCTCCCCTCGTATTCTTTAGTCAAAGGATTACAAACGCTAAGCACCCCGACAGAAGACTTTTTGGTCCATAACCAGGTCGGATGCGAAAAACATATATAATAGTGATAAAAGTAGATAAATAAATAAAAATAAATAAGAATATAATAATATGAAAAATAATGAATAAACAAATAAATGAATAGAAATATAACAACATAAATAATGATAAGTAAAATAAATAAATGCATAGGTATAGTTAAATAATAAACAAACAAGTAAACAATGAATAATAATAAATTGACATAACTAATAATAAATAGAAATCAAGCAAGTTATAATAAACAAACAGACAAATAATAACAGAAAAACAATATAAAATAAATGGCAGTCATTACAGCATCTTGCTTAGGTGTTTATCTAAAGAAATATTAAAGCTTGTAACTAAATTACATTGCACTACCTCTGCAGGAAGTTTATTCTATTCATTAACCCACCTGGGCCGATGGTCTCAAAATTCGCAACGCACTAGGACCACATTTATCATAAAAAAAAAATCAACTATTACAAATTACTCTGGAAAAACATTCTACAGTTAGTAGACATGACAATGCATCATCCTACAAGTTTTTATTGCTCTACTCACCGTGGTTGTCTCAGAATAATAACCGATAGTTGGAGAAGATTGTGGTAGCGGCAACTCTCCGCCTTTCTGGCACGGGTGCAGCGTTGTGATTTATCTTACACTTATATTATTTACTAATATCATACTTCTTTTACACTTATATTACATACATATACCAAGGCTTTTTCCCCCTTACAAGGAAGGTAGCCAAAAAGGAAAAGGCATAAAATCATTCCCACCCATTCCATCCCTCAATACACTCCACACCCCTCCACCCTCCCTCTTATCTCAGCACCTCCTGGATGACGGGTCATCCCTGCACCTTGTCCACTGCCCTGGGTCAGAAGCAGTGTTGCAAGACATAGCACATCCACAGCAAGGCCGCTTCATTAAATCGGCGACCCCCCTTTCCGTCCCCCCCATGCATAAAAGGAGAATACGGGGAGAAATCCCTTTGGGCTGCGTCAAAATTTGCTCACACATACTACCTCACCCCCCCATCCCCCCGCCCATTCCACCTCACGCATCACAACATCATCCATATACAACCATTCTCTATTCACCCCATCCATCCACCTCATCCTAGGACGTCCCCTCATGTTAACTCTCTCTACATCTGCCTTCCATACCTCTTTTACTAGTTTTTCTTCACTCATTCTTTCCATGTGTCCAAACCATCCTAATACTCTTTCATCAACCCTATCTCCCAATTCCCTTTCCACCCACTTACATATGTTTTTACGCGTTTTCACATGTTTTACGTGTTTTCACTCATATTGTCTGATAATAGTTACGTAAGTTTTAGCACTCATTATTCAATACGCACCCACATGTGAGTATCTATACAGCTATGAACATTCTTATTTAGCACATATATTATTTACTAATATCATACTTATTTCACACTTATAATACACTTACATAACACTTATATTTATGTTTTTACGTGTTTTCACATGTTTTACGTGCTTTCACTTATATTGGCTGATTATAGTTACGAATGTTTTTTCACTCATTATTCAATACGCACCCACATATGAGTATTTATACAACCATGAACATTCTTATCTTACACTTATATTATTTACTAATATCATACTTATTTTAAACTTATATTACACTTACATAACACTTATATTTATGTTTTTACGTGTTTTCACGCGTTTTACGTGTTTTCACTCGTATTGGCTGATTATAGTTACGTATGTTTTTTCATTCATTATTCAATATGCACCCACATGTGATTATTTATACAGCCATGAACATTCTTATCTTACACTTATATTATTTACTGATATCATACTTATTTTACACTTATATTACATTTACATAACACTTATATTTATGTTTGCAGTTTTCTTGTGTTTATGCTCACAGTACTACTATGGGCCTTACCTCACGACCAAATATGGCAGCAATACCAATGCTGGCGCTGTTTTTATTAGTGCTCAAAGTAGCTGTCCCATTTAAGGACTGTCGGACGTTTGCGACACAGTCCTGTTTAAGGCCTGTCGGATTGGATGGGTTAACTACACGGCGAAGTTGTTGCCACCCACTTCCAAATTAAATCTATTTCCTGACAGTTTGAGACCATTATTTCTTGTCTGATTCTCATTTAGTGTGAAAATTTTGTCACTTTTGATGTTGTCAATTCCCTTTAGAATCTTAAAACCTGTATCAAGTCACCTCTGAGTCTACGTTTTTTTAGGAAAACAGATTTGCATGTTTTAGTCGATTTGCGTATAATCTATTTTTGATGTTTGGAATCAGTTTTGTGGCTCGTCGTTCTGTCTTTACCTCTCGTCTCTCTCTCTCTTTTTTCAATGTCTCTTTCTTTCGTTGTTCCTTTGTCTCTGTTCCTGTAGTCCTGCCTCTTTTTTTTTTTTATTGCCTCCTACCGTTGTCAATTTATATCTCATTATGTTCTTTCTCACTGTCTCTTTCTCTTCTTGTCCTCTTGTCCCTGTGTTCCTTTCTCAGTGTTTCCTCTTGTCCACTTGATTTTCTTTCTCCTTGTTTTCTTATGTCTTTCACTCCTTGTTTCCCCTTTCTCTCCTTGTCTTTTTGTCATATTTTATCTTTCCCTTTTTGTCCACCTGTCCCCACGTTCCATTGTCATCTTGTAACCTGTCCTTTTGTTTCCTTCTCTCCCTTTCTCCTTACCCCTTCGTCCCCTTGTTACCTTGTACAATTTTATACTTACCCCTTTGTCCCCTTTCTCCTTGTCTTCATGTCATTTTCCTTGCCCCCCGATATACTTCTGTCATATCCCCTTGTCTCTTTCTCTCTTTGTCTTCTTGCCTTTTTCTCTCTTCGTTTTCTCCTTGCCCCCTTGTTTATATATTTCCTTATCAGTTTGTCTCACTCTTTATTCTCATGTCTATTTCTCTCATTGTTCCCTTGTTTCTTTATATCCCTATCGTCTTGTCTATTTTTCCCTATTTTCTCATTATCCTTTTCCCAGTTGTCAAAAGTTATCTTTGTGCCCACATCCTCTTGTCTTTTTCTCTTTGGTTTTTTTTTTTTTCCCTCTCCTTTTTTTTTTTTTTTTTTTACTTGTCCCCTTCTCTCTTTCACTTCTTACAATTTTGTCTCTTTCTCTTCTTGTTTCATTGTCTCTTTCTCGTCTTGACCCTTTGTCCTTTGTCTTTTTCTCTCCTTGTTCCATTGTCTTTTTGCCCCCTCTTCCTTTATCTCCTTGTCATTTTGTTGTTTTTTTACTCTTATAACCATGTTCCATTTCCACTTTTTTCTCTCTCCTCGTCTTCTTTTTTCTTTCCTTATTCCTTTGTCTCTTATTTCTTTTTTCCTTGTTTTTTCCCACTTCTGCCCACTTGTCCTTGTACCTTTATCAAAATATAGTTTTATCTCCTTGTCTATTTGATCTTTTCCCTCTTTCTCTCCTAGTCACTTTATACCTTAATTATCTTTCTCTGTCCCCCCCCCCTTGTCTCTTTCTTTCCTTGTCCCCTGTTCACTTTTTCCTTTATCTCATTCTTTCCTCGTCCCCTTGTCGTGTTATCCTTTTGTTATTTTCTATATCGTTGTCCCCTTCTTTCTCTCTTTGTCCCCTTATATCTTTTTTCCCCCCATGTATGTTTCTCCCTTTCTTCTTTGTTTCTCTCTCTTTATATCCCGTTGTCTAATTTTCTACTTGCTTCCTTGTCTTTTTCTTTTTCAATTGTCTTTGTCCCAGTGACCCTTTCTCCCCTTGTCTCCTTACCTGTTTCTCTCTAGTTCCCTTATTGCTTTTTTGTCCTTTCCCTCTTATTTTATTCTTTCTCCAACAAATAACTAAGAAACTCGTCAGTGTAAGTGAAAAACTGATCATGTGGCGTATTCTCTGATATTCCATCGTTAGTGAATATGCCCCATCTCTTGATTCTGATGACCAAAATAAAGACCTCTTTTACAGAGCACTGGTCGACACCCTCCAAGCAATTTTCCAAAGAGATAAGCTACTGCTCCTTAGAGAGTTAAATGCTAGAGCCGCAACGTCCTAATTGGTAACACTCTACGCTGAACATCAGCTTATCATAACCAACACCATTTTCCAAATGAGTAACAAAATAAAGACCACAGGGAAACAGCCCCGCTCAAACCATTGGCATCTCCTTGACTACGTGATTATTGATTATTAAGCAATTTGACAGGAAAGAGGACCTCATAATATGGACGATGAGAGGAGTGGAATGCTGAACAAATCAAAGGCTTGTAAAGAATCAGGTCCGCCAACACAAAAATACAGCTACCATGAAACTAAATGTAAAAGCCCTCCAGAATCCTGAAGCATTGTATCACCTGAAAGCTTGACTTAAAGATAAATTCCATGACCCACACTCTTCTTTCCTAATTACTTTTTCTGTTACTCTTCTAATCTTATCAATCAACACTCATACATGCCTTTCAAACTACTCTCAACAGAATGATTCTTCTAAATCTACTCCATTCATATTTGTCCCATTTTCCTTTATTAAGCGTAACTATACAAACACTATTTCAGTCCTCCGGTGCATTCCCTTCCCTAAGGCACAAATCAAATAACCTTAATAGCCAGTCCACTATTCATACTTCCTCCCTTCGGCAGACAGTCCGTATGACACTCATCCAACCCAGGTGTCTTACCAGCTTTCATAGTTTTCAATGTTCCTTTTATCTCATTTTTCCCAATAACCCAGTCATTTTCTTCTCCCATCAGTTATTTTCCGAGCACCTCTCACTTCTGCAACCAATCCTTCCCTAACCAACTCGACATGCACAATTCTCTAAAATACTCTTCCACTATTCCCCCTACTGCCATTAATGCTATCAAAATCTGTCCATCTGTTGACTTTATCTTTTCTTCTCTACCTGGCTCGCCCCTCACACTGTTCACTTCCTTTCAAAACGTCTTTATTTTCTTTTTCTCTTTTTCTTTTATTATTCTCTGCCAAGCCCCCACCGATATAACAATTGCCCTCCTCTTTGCACTCAGTTTTCTCTAAAACCGTGTTATCTAAGCTGTATCTATTTTCGGAGTTGTGTAGCCCTACGTTTAACACGCTACACTTAGAGATATTGAAGTTCATTTACCATTTCACCGACCATGTGAACAATTTGTTAAGATCATCCTGCAGAATCTCTGCGTCGTCTTCTGACCTAATTAGGCATCCTATTTTAGTGTCATCTGTGAACTTACTAACATCACTATTTATCCCAACGTCTAAGTTGTTTATGTACATAATGAACAACAAGGGACCCAAAACCGAGCCCTGGGGGACCCCACTAGTAACATTGCCCCACCTTGATTTTACTCCATTTATGGTGACCCGCTGTTTTCTGTTACTAATCCAAGCTCTAATCCATTCTAACACTTTCCCTCCTATGCCATGGGCTTTGATTTTTTTTAGTAGTCTCTGGTGTGGCACCTTATCGAATGCTTTGCTATCTACAGATACGCGCAAAGAAAGGCTATATGAAGGGGCAATTGTGCCTACGACACTATATGGGTCAGAAACTTAAAGAAAGGAGGAATCTAAATGTGTTTGAAATAAAATGTTTAACAAGTATGGTATGGGTTACGAGGATTAATAAAATAAGAAATGGGGAAGTGAGGACGACGTGGACAGAAAGGAAGGTGGCAGTTAGGACTGACAAAAAAAAATAACGAAAAGGTTTGGACACATATAAACAATGGGTGTGGAAAGACAAGCAAATAAGAGTATGGAAGGCAGGGGGTGAAAAGAATAAATATAAAGGGACGACAGAGAATGAGATGGATTGATGAGTTAAATGAGGCCTTGTGTAAAAAGGGGAATATCTGTTGAACAAAGAAAAGAGAGCATAAGAGATAGGTGTAGATGGGTGATAAACTGACGCTGACCTAAGGTATTCCTCCTTGTCTTCTGTAAGTATTCGTGAGTGGACGAGGAGGGAGGGTCGCCATGTTATGTAGCGGTGGAGGATCTACTCTGTCTTGCTGTATTGTTTGATGCAGTCAGTGGGTGTCAGGGATGACCTTACATTCACAAAGATCTAAGATGAAAGAGAAAACAAATTGGATTTGGATGGGTATGAAATGGGTGAGCGATAGGTGCATGCCATGGCTGGCTACCTCTCTCATAAAGGGGAAGAGACCTTTCGGTATATCGATATATAAATCAATGGTTTGGCGTGCCACTTCCATACTGTTAGCATTCAGAACCCGGGCAAGATTTGTACGGCGTAGCTAGTCGGTAGAATAATCCTAATATCTGGTTTACTGCGTTGATGGTGGTTGTTATTTATTTTTATTTTGCACAGATTGATGGCAAATTGCAGATCCTTTTTATCTGAATATTCGGCACTGTAAGCCTTAATTACTCGAAGAAATCTAGTTATCGATATGTCTCTGATTTTGAGATTATGATAGAAGTAGAAAATTAACAAATCATCTTTATTAGTACGTTGCCTGTGTACTGTGAAATTCAGTCAATTTGAAAGAAGAAATTGGCTGCTCTCTTTCGTTTCTGAACAATCTTCTCATCAAAACGTAAAATACTGTGATGATAGTGTTATGGGGATTTTTTTCAAAGTTTGTTCATCAAGTTTTATCATAGAATGGATACCCATAATAGTAATATAAGAATTTGACTATCCGTTACTTATTTTTTGTATACTGAAATTTATAGAAATTGTATTTGATATTAGAATAGTGCGATTCTGCATTACTAGTAAAAAAAAAAACAATATTTGTAGTGTGTGTAACAAACACGCCTTTCTACTCAGTCTTCCTTAAGGACTAGGAAATGATTATTGTCTGCTAATCTCAAATACCTTACTCCTGTCGAGGTTATGACTAAGGACTTGAAACTCCTTAGTCATTTAAGTAATTATACTGGTTCTGGAGGATAACAGCTAAGACTGTTTTTTGCATGAAGAATTAATTATCTGACAACATAGTCTATAAGCACTTTTTTCGAATGAAGGAAAGGAAAAGCTGAACTGGCAAGACAGCGAAGTTTCGGAAGACA
>NW_027467720.1:475000-492500 GCF_046742065.1 Oratosquilla oratoria | reverse complement strand
CACAACAAGAACAAAACCAACCTCCCACCAAACATATAGTCTATTACAAAAACCAAATGACACCTGCTTACAAAACGGACGAACGCGTCATCAAAGAAATAATCACACGAAACACTACTTGCACCAACCCTAAAGACAAATTAGACATCATTATTTATTACAAAAAACCCAAGGTCTCCAACCTCCTTATGACGAACAATTTGTCTAAGAACCACAGTCCCCTCAAGCAAACCAATGTGATATACAAATTTTCCTGTCCCGAAGAAGGTTGCAAACTTCTAAATAATGTATCTTACATTGGTGTCACTACGACTTCGTTGAGCAGGAGACTTACAATGCATGCTCGTGAGGACAGCATAAAAAAACACATGAAACAAACTCACAACAAAACCCTCACAAGGCCACATTTGGTGGATAACACGAAAATACTTAGACACTGCAGCAATCACAGAAAACTACACATTTTTGAGAAAGTATACATTTCACAACAGACTCCACTCATCAATATACAGACCGACACACTCGGTGCCCTCCTATTGCATAAGAACTCGACTGTTCAAAGACATCCTCCGAGCATCGCAACTCCCAGAAGCAACAGATCCTCCCTACGGAGTTCCAGCAGACATCCTCCCAGCGCAGCCGACATAATCCCACCGAACATAATCCCACCGGACATAATCTCACCAATCAACAACAGACCCACCCTACGGAGTTCCAGCAGACATCCTCCCAGCGCAGCCGACATAATCCCACCGAACATAATCCCACCGGACATAATCTCACCAATCAACAACAGACCCACCCCACGTAGCTCCATTGTGCGCCAACCTAGGTAGCAACTGTGACCTCTCCCAGTACCATGTATACACTATTATGCGCCAACCTAGGTTTTAACTGTGACCTCTCCCAGTACCATGTATACACAAAATTTCTGTACTTAAATTGTTAGCCTCCTTCTATGTATTAGATTCTTTTCTCGCCTGAAGATGGTTGAAAGCATCAACCGAAAGCTCGCATTATGTATTATTGTATAGTATTTTCTTAACAATACAGTAGCCTCGTTTTTGATCTCCCTTCTGATTACAAGAAGTCTATTCGGAAGATAGAGAAAACTACTAAGAAGTTAGTTGATACTGAATTTGCACTGAATTTAACCAAACATGTTTAAAAGAGAACTTACTGCCTATTTATTCTAATATATATATATATATGTATATATATATATTTATATGTATATATACATATGTATGTATATATATATATATATATATATGTATGTATGTATGTATGTATATGTATATGTACAAAACTGAATGGGTCCCAGTGATTAGAGATACATTTTAACAACCACAATGCACTTTGATTCTAAGCCATCAACATCTGGAGACCCAATGGAGGACTCCATTGGGTCTCCCGATGTTGATGGCTTAGAATTAAAGTGCAGTGTGGTTGTTAAGATGTATATATATTTATATATATGTATATATATATGTATATAAATATATATATATATATATATATGAGTGTGTATGTATGCTTGTGTGTGTGTGTGTGTGTGTGTGTGTGTGTGTGTGTGTATGTTTGTGTGTGCGTGTGTATGTGTGTGTGTGTGTGTGTGTGTGTGTGTGTGTGTGTGTGTGTGTGTGTGTGTGTGTGTGTGTGTGTGTGTGTGTGTGTGTGTGTGTGTGTGTGTGTGTGTGTGTGTGTGTGTGTATGTATGTATGTATGTATGTATGTATGTATATGTATATATCAAGGACTACTATTACACAGGACGTGCACATTCAGATTCCTGGCGCCGCTAGTGGAGGCCAGTCCAGTGTAGTACGAGCAGTGGAGGTGTAAGGCTGTGTCGCTGCGTCTTTCGCGCGTGGCTGCATTTAGAAGTGGATAGTGTTTGTTTACATAGATTCTTGCTGATTTTGTTTGTTTGGTTCTTCATAGGTTCTTCCTTGCTTATTCTGTGTATACAAAATGCCGAATAAGTGTGGTGTTGTGAACTGCAACGGTAATTATAACAAGGATAACAGGTGCCGAGTGTTTCGACTGCCAAAAGACCGTTATGATAGACAGAAGTGGCTTGATGTGCTACCACCACGTAATAACTTTGTTGTTGATTCTGACGGATTTTTCATTTGTGAGTTTTCCATGAATGATTATTGTTTTGCTCTTGAATCATACCCCAAGTGTAGTTATGAACAGCTCAGAGACTTTTTGGTGCTGCCAAGCAAACGCAAGCTGCAATACATCACTTCATCCATTGACAAGTATCAGGTGATGAGGGAAACATTTGCCAAAGTGAAGACACTGCAGCAGAAGAATGTATTTCTCTTGATAGATGAAATATAGATTCGGCCAACTGTTGCATTTTTCTTGTGTGGTTCTGAGTGGCATGGCAGTGAACAAGCCAGACTGCAAGGCCACTTCTATGCTATGTATTATGATGAAGTCGCTGCACAGAGGACCTAGTACTATGATTTCTGTGACACCAGTCCACAAGCTCACAGCAGCATACCAGCTTGAGCGTGTGAAGGAGGCGGCAGCTGCTGTTGAGAGGGTAGGTGGGCGTGTCATCAGGTCTATCACAGACAACCACAAGATAAACCAATACTGTAAGCTGTTTGATTTTCCGGGTGATTGCCGTGCCACAGGCAAGCATCCTCTTGGCAGAGATCGTGTCTGGTTTCTCCTTTTTGACACAATGCCTCTTCTGAAGTGCATCCGCAACAACTGGATCAGTGAGAAGTGCCAGAAGATCAGTGTTGACAATAAAACAACAGCATCATTTGCTGACGTCAAGGAACTGTACGAGTCAGAGAAAGGCAGTATTCTGAAGACTACTCCCCCCACTAAATTTGCTGTCAACCCCTCACGACTTCAACTACAAAATGTGCAGCATGTCTTGAAGGTCTTCAATGAAAAGGTTGTGGTTTCATTGAAGCTCAGAGGATGTCATGACATTGCTAAGTTCATCCAAATCATCCTCAACTGGTGGAATTTAGTGAATGTATCTGGGAAGGGGCAAGATCAGCGCAGACTTTCCTGTTGATTTTCCAAGAGGCTTCTTCAGGACATGAAGCAAATCGAATCAAGTGTTTCACTCATGACACCAAGAATGAACTAGTGCAGACTATGCAGGGACTGACTGCCACTTGCCGCTACTTGTTCAGAAACGCTGACTTCCATTATGTCCTGCTGCGTGAGATCCAGATTGACCGGCTTGAGGAGGAGTTCTCAGTCTACCGTCAATCAACTGGTGCAAATTCTTTCATGACCAGTGTGGATGTGTTCTCCGCATGCAAGCAGAGGCTCACGAGATATGCTGCCGTAAACCTCCAGTCCATCGATGTCCACCCTGTGTCGAAGGAACAAACCTGCTTGGGGACTGCAATTGACCTAGAAGATGCAGCCTCTATTGAGAGGTGCACCACAGATGTGACACTGACTGTGAATCAAGAGTGCAGTGCGGACTATGTGGCGGGGTGGCTTGAAACGAATTGTGCGGACGATGTGGTCTTCAGCGCCGGGGAACCTCTTGTGACCAATGACGTTAAAGGACTTTATCGAGACAGTGTCCAGAGGTTCCCTGACAACTCCACATGTGTGCACTTTTGATCTTGTCAGATGTGGACTGTGTTTCATCAAGGAAGCCCGTCACAGTTCCTCCTGCCAGAAAAGACTGATGGAGATCTTGTCGACACTGGCCAGCTTCAGTGGGATTGACATTGGATGTCCCAAGACGTTCCGTCGTCTGGCAAATGTTCTTCTGAATGGACTCCACAACCTAAAGAAAGCCCAGCAGAAGAATGCAGTCCTTCTCCAGACCTCTGTAAAGAAGTCCTGGTTCGCTGATTAATCGCTGCAGTCTGGTAAGCTTTTGCTTCTATGTCTGTTTATTTGTGTGAACGTTTGTTTGTTTGTTTGCAATCACAAAGGTTTAACTGTAATCCATTTTGTAAAATGTAAAACAACAGCAACTTGGGTTCCTTTGAAATGTCCACTAACATCATACAATAATACAAGTTAAGTCCGGCTAAAATTGGTATTTCAAAGCATACCAGTGCCTTAGAAATAATTTCTTATTTCACTATAAAATTTTATATTAACTTATAAAGCATTGAATAAGTTAATAATTGATATATTTGTCCTATATGCAATAATAGGTTTCTAGTTTTTATATATTTGTCCAATATAAAATGTTAGGTTATAAAGAAAGCAATGGTCTCCGCTAGCGAAGCCAGGAATCTCGGTGTGCACGTCCTGTTTAATAGTAGTCCTTTGTGTATGTATATATACATACATATATATATACATATATATATATATATACATATATATATATATATATACATAATATATATATATATATATATTCTCACCTTCTCACCAGACGCCTGGTAGGCTAGTGCCTGTCAGCCACTGAGTCCCGATGAACGATTTTCCTCCATTCTTGTCGGTTCGCAAAGGTCTCTTCTCTCTCAATTTCAGTCAGGCTACTTCCCCTCGCCGCCAGTGCTTCCCCAACTCCTTCAACCCATCTCTTCCTTGGTCTTCCCACAGGTCTTCTTCCTTGAGGTCTATATTCCAGACATTTTCTCGGTAACTGGTTCTCGTTCATTCTTTGCACATGTCCATACCATCTTAGCTTGCTTCTCTCCACCATCTCCAAAATTGATACAACTCCCAGCTCTCTTCTTATGTCATCATTCTTCAACCTGTCTCTTCTAGTCACTCCTTTAATCATTCTCAGCACCCTCATCTCTGCAGCCTGTATCTTTGATCTTGTTCTGCTTGTCAGTGTCCAGGCTTCTGATCCATAGGTCAGTATAGGTCTTAATATGGTGTTGTATATTGTTGTTTTACATTTTCTGGGGATATTTTTGTCTTTCAATAGTGGATAGCATGCTTATATTTGAATTGTATTTACATATTCTATGGTTTAGTTCTATGGCCTGTCTATTTTCTCTTTCAAAACAAACTCCAAGATACTTAAAGTTGGTTACCTGCTTTAATCTCTCACTCCCCACCTCCACGCCCACTTCCACATTTCTTCTACCAACATACATAACTTCAGTTTTGTTTATATTTATTTTCATTTCCCTTGTTCTCAGCGTATTTTCCCATCTGTTCATTGCATTCTGTAGTTGTTGTTTCATCGTCGTCATCGTATATTTCTTTCATACATCTGTCCATATATATAATAAAGAGCAGTGGCGATATGACACCACCCTGCCTCACACCTGTTCTCACTTCGAACCATTCGCTCTCCATATCTCTTCCTCTAACTTTACTCATTGTCTCATGTAACATGCTTTTTATTGCCCTTTTTAGTTTACCAGGTATTCCATACTTTTCATGTCCCAACGCTTCCCACAGTTTCTTCCTAGGTACCCTGTCAAAAGCTTTCTCCATATCAATGAATACAGCATATTTATCCTTATTTCATTCCCAGTCTTTTTCCAGAAGTAGTTTCATAGCAAATATAAGATCTACTGTTCCTTTTCCAGGCCTAAAACCATGTTGCCACTTCCCAATTTTTTCCTCTACCAGTCCTCTGAGTCTCTGTTCCAGCACTCTTTCATAAATTTTTCCAGCGTGTGAAAGCAGAGATATACCTCTATAGTTTTTACATCTTGTTTTATCTCCCTTCTTATATATTAAGAACACTATAGCTCTCCTCCAGTCATCTGGGATCCTCCCCTCCTCCCACGCTATGTTGAAAATTCTCCTTAGCTATGTCACTCCCACATCATCCAGTGCTTTAAATCACTTGGGATTCCATCTTTACCCGTTGCCTTTCCATTTTTTATTTTCTTAATTGCATTAATTACTTCCTCTCTCGTAATCTCATCCATTTCCCCATAATTTCCATTGTTTACCACCTCTTCATGCACTAGATTTTCATCATTCTCTCTTATAAAATCCTCCACATTTAATAACCCTTCAAAATATTGCATCCATCTTTGACAAATATGTTCCGGCTCGGTAAGAAGCTCTTCCCCATTTGCACTTTTCAAGGCTCCTGTCATTGAATTCTCTCCTTTTCTATAATTCTTAGCCATGCTATATAGGAGCTTTTTGACTCCACCGAAATCTTCCTCCAGTTGCTCCCCAACACGTTCCCATGCTTCTCTCTTAGCCCCTCTTTTAATCTGTTCTGCTGCATTTCTAGCATCTACATATAGTTGTCTGTCTTCTATTTGTCTCGTTTTCATCCACTTTCGGAAACACCTCATCTTCAGTCCAACTGCTTGTCTGACTTCTGTCCACCATATTGTAGTTTTCTTTTTGGTATTACCATGTACTTTTACATGGATTATTTCCTCAGCTATGTCTTTTATCGTCGTCTTCATTTTTCCCCACTCAGTTTCACTCAGTGGTAAACAAGCCCATGGCATAGGAGGAAAAGTGTTAGAATGGATTAGAGCTTGGATTAGTAACAGAAAACAGCGGGTCACCATAAATGGAATAAAATCTAGGTGGGGCAATGTTACTAGCGGGGTCCCCCAGGGCTCGGTTTTGGGTCCCTTGTTGTTCATTATGTATATAAACGACTTAGACGATGGGTTAAATAGTGATGTTAGTAAGTTTGCGGACGACACTAAAATAGGACGCCTAATTAGGTCAGGAGACGACGCCCAGATTCTGCAGGATGATCTAAATAAACTGTTAACATGGTCGGTGAAATGGCAAACGAACTTCAATATCTCTAAGTGTAGCGTGTTAAACGTAGGGCTACACAACCCCGAAAATAGATACAGCTTAGATAATACGTTTTTAGAAAAATCTGAGTGCGAGAGGGATTTGGGAGTTCTGGTGAGTCCGGACCTTAAAACCAGGAACCAGTGCATTAGCGCCAGAAATAAAGCTAACAGGGCATTAGGCTTCATTGCTAGGACGGTAACGAATAGAAGTGCAGAGGTAATTATTAAACTCTATCTAGCAATAGTTAGACCCATCATTGACTATGCGGTACAGTTTTGGTCTCCGTCCTACAGAATGGACATCAATTCACTAGAATCAGTACAGAGAAGAATGACCAAAATGATACATGGACTCGGAAATTTGCCTTACGAAGAGAGGCTTAGGCACCTAAACTTACACTCACTGGAAAGACGCAGAGTGCGGGGTGGTCTAATAGAAGTGTTCAAGTGGATCAAAGGCTATAACAAGGGTGATGCAAACAAGGTCATCATAATAAAACAACAGGCCAGGAGTCGCAGTAATGGGTATAAACTGGACAAATTTAGATTTAAGAAGGAAATAGGCAAGAATTGGTTTACTAATAGGGTGGTCGATGAATAGAGTAAACTTAGTAACCATGTAGTAAGCGCTGAAACCATCAATTGTTTTAAAAAAGGATTAGAAAACTTTATGGATGTTGATGACAGGTGGTGATGGATACGGAGCTGCCTAGTGTAGGCCTTATGGTCTTTTGCAGTCTCCTTTATTTCTTATGTTCTTATGTTCTTACATCCTCACACACACCGTTTGGCAATTTCTCCTCCACCTTGTTTTTCAATTCTCTTGAGCATTCTTCATTTTTTAGATTTTCAAGGCAATATATTTTCCCCTTTCTTCCTCTGTTCCTCTTTGGTGTCTTTAATTTGACCTTTCCGATCACCATTCTGTGATCAGAATCCATTGATACTGAGGGAATGGCCCTTACATCTGAAAATATGTTCTTGTTGTTGGTTACGATTAGATAAATCATCAACTTATTCGTATATTCTCCTATTCCGCTATTCCACTGATACCATGTCCACTTGTGGGATTCCTGGTGTTTGTAAAATATATTCATAATTGATAAGTCATTTATCACACAGAAATCTAAAACTCTTTCCCCATCTAAGTTTCTATCTCCAATACCAAACTCCCCCAGGACTCCCCTCATTCCTTTTCTATTTCTCCCAACATGTCCATTCATATCTCCCATTATTATTACTGTATTTCTCGTATCTGCATCCATATCATATAGATATTGGAGTCTTTCGTAAAATTCATCCTTCTCCTGATTTGGACGTCCCTGTTGTGGAGCGTACACCTGTATCAGCCTAAGTTCTGTTTCCTTTAATTTGATGATAACATCTATCATTCTTTCGCTCTCATAAGAAACCCCTACTATCCTATCTGACATTTCTGGGGTCAGTATAAAGGCCACACCGTACATCGAATCCTCTCTTCCCTTCCATATTAAATGATAATTCTCGTGTAAAACCTTTCTACCTTCATTTTTTATCCTTGTCTCGCAGCAACCCAGGATATCAAGATTTCTTTCCTTCATCAATGTAACCATTTCTTCCTCTTTGTCTTTGATGGTTGAGACATTTAGAGTGGCAATCCTGATCTTCCTATACCTTTTCCTCTTCCCATTTAGTCCAAGTTCGTGTCCAGGTCGTAGCCGAAAAGTCCGTCCATTCCGAGGCTCAGTTTGCGTATCGTGAGCGTTTCTTGTTTTAAATGCCGGCTTGCTAGGCCTGTCGCACAACCCTCATCTTTTATCCGGGCTTGGGACCGGCATGTGGTTGGTTAGACATCCACTTGGCAGAGTTATATATATATATATATATATATTATATATATACATATATATATTTATATATATATATATTTATATATATATATATATATGTATATATATATATATGTATATTATATATATATATATATATATATATATATATATATATACAGTGCTCGAGAAGGATGTACGAACGGTTAGCGAGAATGAGTGATGAGGAGTGTTGAGGACTGTTTTTGCTGAAATGCACAATTTTATATAAAAATTAGCATATGGCTGCATTATTTGACCTACTTTCTTTCAAATGTGTGATTTCCATGTAATATGACCAAAGAGAAGTTATGTTTTTATGCTCTGCAAAATTACCGACAACATCTGTGATACCGTCCGGTTTTTGCTAAAATGCACAATTTTATATAAAAAATTAGCATATTTTTGCATTGTTTTCTTTAAAATGTGTGATTTTCATGCAATTTGATCAAAGAGAAGTTACGTTTTTATCCTCTGCAAAATTGCCGACCGACTTGCTCATAGTCGACCAAACTCGAACAAGGACGGTTTTTGCTAAAATACACGATTTTATATAAAAAATTAGCATATGGTTCCATTATTTGACCTATTTTCTTTAAAATGTGTAATTTCCATGCAATTTGATCAAAGAGAAATTACGTTTTTTATCCTTTGCAAAATTATGGACAACAGCTATGAATACCGTCCGATTCACTCATAGCCGACCAAACTCGAACAAGGACGGTTTTTGCTGAAATGCACAATTTTATATAAAAAAAAATAGCATATGATTGCATTATTTGAACTATTTTCTTTAAAATGTGTGATTTTCATGTAATTTGATAAAAAAAAAGTTACATTTTTATCCTCTGCAACTTACCGACCACAGCTACAAATATCGTCCGACTCATTAATAGCCGACCAAACTCGAGCAAGAACTGTTTTTGCTGAAATGCACGATTATATATAAAAGATTAGCATATGGTTACATTATATGATCTTTTTCTTTGAAATGTGTGATTTCCATGTAATTTTATCAAAGAAAAGTTACGTTTTTATCCTCTGCAAAATTGCCGACCACAGCTATGAATACCGTCCGACGGTTTTTGCTGAAATGCACGAGTGGTCAAATTACATGAAAATCTCACATTTTAAAGAAAATAGTCGAAATAATTTAACTGTATGTAATCTATTACACTAATAACACAAACGTAACTTGATAAAGTGTAGTTTGATCCATACCACCAGTGATCATAGATGGCGGGCTGGACGAATCGTAGCTGTGGTCGGTAATTTTGCAGAGGATAAAAGCGTAACCTCTCTTTGATCAATTTACATGGAAGTCACACATTTTAAAGAAAATAGGTCAAATAATGCAACCGTATGCTAATTTTCTATATAAAATTGTGCATTTGAGCAAAAACCGTCATTGTTTGGTTGAGGTCGGCAATTAGTGAGTCGGACGGAATGTGGTTGGTAATTTTGTAGAGGTTAAAAACGTAACTTTTCTTTGAGCAAATTACATGGAAATTACACATTTTAAATCAAATAGGTCAAATAATGCAACCATATGCTAATTTTTATATAAAATTTTGCATTTCAGCAAAAACAATCCTCAACACTCCTCATCACTCATTCTCGCTAACCGTTCGTACATCCTAGTCGAGCACTGTATATATATATATATATATATATATATATATATAATATGTATATATATATATATATATATATGTGTGTGTGTGTGTGTGTGTGTGTGTGTGTGTGTGTGTGTGTGTGTGTGTGTGTGTGTGTGTGTGTGTGTGTGTGTGTGTGTGTGTGTGTGTGTGTGTGTGTGTGTGTGTGTGTGTGTGTGTGTGAGTGTGTGTGTGTGTGTGTGTGTGTGTGTGTGTGTGTGTGTGTGTGTGTGTGTGTGTGTGTGTGTGTGTGTGTGTGTGTGTGTGTGTGTTTGTTTGTGTGTGTGTGTGTATCACTTTCAAAATTTTCTGTCATACTCTTTCCCCATTTCACATCTGCTCTCCTCTTTGCCTTCTTTATCTTATGCTTAACTTCCTTTCTCTTTACTTTGTACCTCTCATACGATTCCCTCGTCCTAATTTGTAGCCAATCTATGAATGCCTGATTCTTCTCTTCTACACCCTTCTTTGCTTCCTCATCCCACCACTCACTACCCTTCCTTCTATTTCCTCTCGCCCTTCTGTTCCACACACCATCTTTGCACACCTTATGACTCCCTCCTTGAACCATCCCCATTCTTCCTCCACTCCTAGTTCTACTCCATCCTTTACTCTCTCCCACTCCTCTCTCAACTTCTTATACTCATTCTACTTTTTTCCTCATTTAAGCAGTTCACTCTAAGTACCTCCCTACCTTCTGCCCTTTTCCTCTTTCTCCACCTATTCTCCACTCTCAATTTCCCTTCCACCAGGAAATGATCTGATATTCCCCCACTCTCTCCCCTTAGAACATGTACATCCTTAACTCTTCCTACCATACTCCTGGTCACCACTGAATAGTCCATTAACGCTCTATCTGCCACCCTTCCATCCACCACCCTCTCCCATGTGTACTTATGCTTGACTTTCTTCTTAAACACTGTATTTGCTATCATCAACTCTCTTTCAAGACACATCTCCACCATCAATTCTCCACTACGGTTTTTACCTGGAACTCCATATTTCCCAAACACTCCGTCAATTGGTTCATTTCCTACCCTAGCATTTAGGTCTCCCAATACAAATACATTGACATTTCTCCCTAATCCCTCTATGCACTCATTTATATCTACCCAAAAAGCCTCCCTTTCCTCTACGCTCTTCTCACTACCAGGCCCATATGCACTTACAAAAATCCACATCTCCTTTCCCAGATTCACTTTCATCCACATCAACCTTGATGACACCTCCTTCCACTCCACTACCCGCTTACCTATCTCTTCACTTACTAGTATAGCCACCCCTTCTCTCCCTCATCCCCTCTTCACTCCTGAGTACCTCCCAGCTACACTATCAAACTCACAGTTGCCCTTTCCTTTCATTTTAGTTTCAGTCAAAGCCAGTACATCCATCTTTCTTCTCACAAACATGCATGCTGCCTATCTCTTCCCTTTTACTCTCATGTGTACCACATCTACGCACATTAAAAGACCCAAACCTTAGGGTACTGGTTGAAAAACTCCCAGACCCTCTTATGCCTTTACTTTCTTTTTTACAAATGTCCCCTTTTGGGGCTACAGGTAGTAGGACTCCTAATTCCATCCCCGTCCCTTTTTGTTCGCCTTTTACGACTCAAGTGCAAACACTTGGTGGCAGTATTCTTTTCCCCCACCACAGGGTAGGTAGGCGAAAAAAGGAAATGAATATTCAGAGAAATGGTACAAGACAGTAACAAGGGGTTGGGGGACAGCATAACGGAGGGACAGTCGTAGTATAAAAGTGTCATAATTTCTCTATGTACAGAGTTTTCCTCTATCACAGACAAAATGATGTGTGGTTCTGGTCCGTAGGGGCGCCCCATATAGACCCTAAAGTATCAACTGCATGCTATTTTGCCACAATAACATGCAGCCAATACCCCAGACGGGGTATTGAAAGTAATAAAAAAAATGTTTTGGAAGGAAATTAAAAGAGGAAGAGGAGGCGAATCAAGTATAGAAGAAAAGGTAAAAGGTCCAGATGGAGAGATGATAATGGAAGAGAAGGCAGTGAGAGGAAGGTGGGCAGAGTATTTTAGGGAGTTGCTAAATGTGAAGGAGGATAGGGAGGGAAAGGTAGTTGCAGTGGGAAGCGCTAAGAAAATGAGAGTGATGAGTAAGGAAAATGGAGGAGAAATAGGGAAGGATGAAGTGAAAGCAGTTGTTAAGATGATGAGAGTAGGTAAGGCACCTGGGTTGGATGGATGCCATGCAGAATGTCTGAAGAAAGGAGGTACAGTTATGGTGGACTGGTTGGTGAGGTTATTTAATGTTTGTTTAAGGGAGGGTAGAGTGCCGGAGGACTGGAGGAGTGCCTGTATAGTTCCGCTTTACAAAGGAAAGGGGGACAAGTGTGAGTGTAGTAGTTTCAGAGGGATCAGCTTGTTGAGTGTAGTTGGGAAGGCTTATGGGAGGGTCTTGATTGAGAGGATTATAAGAACATAAGAACATAAGAAATAAAGGAGACTGCAAAAGACCATAAGGCCTACACTAGGCAGCTCCGTATCCATCACCACCTGTCGTCCCCATCCATAAAGTTGTCTAATCGTTTTTTAAAACAACTGATAGTTTCAGCGCTTACTACGTGGTTACTAAGTTTATTCCATTCATCGACCACCCTATTTGTAAACCAATTCTTGCCTATTTCCTTCTTAAATCTAAATTTGTCCAGTTTATACCCATTACTGCGAGTCCTGCCCTGTTGTTTTATTATGATGACCTTGTTTGCATCACCCTTGTTATAGCCTTTGATCCACTTGAACACTTCTATTAGATCACCCCGCACTCTGCGTCTTTCCAGAGAGTGTAAGTTTAGGTGCCTAAGCCTCTCTTCGTAAGGCAAATTTCCGAGTCCTTGTATCATTTTGGTCATTCTTCTCTGTACTGATTCTAGTGAATTTATGTCCATTTTGTAGGACGGAGACCAAAACTGTACCGCATAGTCAAGGATGGGTCTAACTATCGCTAGATAGAGTTTAATAATTACCTCTGCACTTCTATTCGTTACCGTCCTAGCAATGAAACCTAATGCTCTGTTAGCTTTATTCCTGGCGCTAATGCACTGGTTCCTGGTTTTAAGCTCCGGACTCACCAGAACTCCCAAGTCCCTCTCGCACTCAGATTGTTTTAAAAACGTGTCATCTAAGTTGTGTAGCCCTAAAAACGTGTCATCTAAGTTGTGTAGCCCTACGTTTAACACGCTACACTTAGAGATATTGAAGTTCATTTGCCATTTCACCGACCATGTTAACAGTTTATTAAGATCATCCTGCAGAATCTGGGCGTCTTCTCCTGACCTAATTAGGCGTCCTATTTTAGTGTCGTCCGCAAACTTACTAACATCACTATTTAACCCATCGTCTAAGTCGTTTATATACATAATGAACAATAAGGGACCCAAAACCGAGCCCTGGGGGACCCCGCTAGTAACATTGCCCCACCTAGATTTTATTCCATTTATGGTGACCCGCTGTTTTCTGTTACTAATCCAAGCTCTAATCCATTCTAACACTTTTCCTCCTATGCCATGGGCTTTGATTTTATTTAGTAGTCTCTGGTGTGGCACTTTGTCGAACGCTTTGCTAAAGTCAAGGTAAATAACATCGTAATTTTCATTGTTGTCTGACGCCTTATATACCTTAGTGTAAAAGGATAGAAGATTAGTCACGCATGACTTACCTTTGGAGAAACCATGCTGTGAATCACGAATTAAATTATGCCCTTCAATGTGTTCTCTGAGTCTATTTACTATTATTGATTCAAGCATTTTTCCTATAACCGATGTCAAACTGATTGGCCTGTAGTTGCATATGGTCGATCTATCTCCCTTCTTAAAAACAGGAACAACGTTTGCCTGCCTCCAAGCAGTTGGCACAAAACCAGTGTCTACCGATTTATTGAATATTTCAGTTAACTGGTCGCAGATTTCAAATTTACACTCTTTAAGCATTCTTGGAAAAATTTCGTCCGGACCCGGAGATTTTGTAGCTTTAAGTCTGTCAATCTGCTTGATAACTTCTTCTTTACTAATGCTGATATTAGTTAGGCTATTTTCTTCATCCCCTCTGAAAATCGGATCGCAGTCAGGTACTTTATCTAACCTCTCATTAGTAAACACCGATAGAAAATAATTGTTAAACTCCTCACTCATTTTTTCTTCCGATTCTATCATGACATTTTCATCGTTTTTAATTGGTCCTATTCTTTCTTTATTTTTTGTTCTATAGAGGTGAAAGAAACCCTTTGGGTTGGATTTTGCTTGACTGGCAACCTTGATTTCATAATTACGTTTCGCTGAACGTGTATTCCTTTTAACCAGCTTTGCCATTTCGTTATATCTTGATCTAAGGTGTGATTCCCCGTTTTTTATTTTTACGTAAAGTCCTCTTTTAATTCCGATCTCATGTTTCAATCTGTCCGTCATCCATTTGGGAGTATTACTATTTTTTCGTATTGACTTTAGGGGGATAAATGTGTTTTGTGCATTAATAATTAGATCTGCCAGATTGCTATACATCTCATCCAAAGTACTGACCTGATTTTTGGGCCGTCGCCCCGAATCGACCTGACCCAAGGCACGCGCATCACTCTCTTTGACCCAGACCTGACTTAAGGTATGCGTATTTCTCTCTTTGACCCAGACCTGACCCAAGGTACGCGTATCCTCCTTGACCCACTTCTGATTATCAGCCCCGCAACGAGAATCAAGAATGTTTGAAACGTCCGGATTGTTTTTCGTATTCAATTTCAAATAGGTTTTTATATTGTCAAAGTTTGCTTTCCTGAAGTCTGGTACTTGAACGTTATTTGTACTTTTTATTTTTTCCCAAATAATATTAAATCTTATTTCTTGATGATCGCTAAAGCCTAGACTATCGCCCACTATTATGCTGCTAATTTGGTGCTCATTATTTGTTAGAATTAAGTCCAGGGTATTTTGTCCCCTCGTAGGATCGGTAATCATTTGTTTTAGGAAATTATCCTGCACCACATCTAGGAATTGTTTCGCTTCATGATCTCCTATTAAAGTTTCCCAGTCAATGTTTCTATAGTTAAAATCTCCCATGATTACAACGTTTTTGTACTGGGACGCTCTGTGAATTTCATGAATTAGGGAATCAGTCTGCTCAATGCTAAGGTTAGGAGGTCTATACAAGACGCCAATAATAACTTTCTTATTCTTGCCTATAATCTCTACCCAAATAGATTCCGTACAGTCCTCTTCCTTAATCGAATTGTTGATAATACAGTTTAATGTATTTTTAACGAAAAGTGCTACACCTCCCCCATTCCTGCCGACCCTATCCTTATGAAAAAACTTATATCCTTCTATTTCGATTTCCGGAAGGAAATGTTTATCAGCCATGTTGATCCAGGATTCAGTAATGGCTATAATATCGAAATTTTCTACGCATGCTTTACCTCGCAGCAAATCAATTTTGTTAATTATGCTCCTACTATTTGTATAGTAAACTTTAAGTTTATCTTCCCTCCACCTGCTTTGGTGATTTTTTGTACAGTCCTCTAAGTTGTTTCTATTTCCTAAACTATATTCCGATACTTCCCCCCCTACTCCCACATAATCTACCCGAAAAAACCCTGTAGCATGCCTACTTCTCGCTCAAGGGATTCAGCAAGGAGCCGAAATCCTTTGGGAGACAAGTGCACTCCGTCCCTTGTGTATAGGTGATTCTTACCATAAAAGCGGTCCCAGTTGTCGACAAATGCCCATCCACTAGCCTTACAATGTTTTGCCAGCCTGCAATTCATTGCAATAGCCCTGGAATGCCACATGCCTCCAACTCTACGCCTCTGAAGGATTCCACATACTACAGGAACACCTCCCCTATTTCTGATCTTGTCTAGCGCATCTCGGTACCGCGCAAATAATTCCTCACTCCCTACCTTACCTATATCATTTCCTCCGGCACTTAAGCAAACTACTGGGTCCTTACCTTCCCCTACTAGACACTCTTCAATCCTATCTCTAACATCACCTATGCCCGCGCCGGGAAAACACACCTGCGTCCTATGCTTCCTATCTTTGTCGCAGAAAACCCTGTCTAAATACCTCACTTGACTGTCTCCTACTACCAAAATCTTACCTGTGGGCAGGGATCCAGCGTCTGCCCTTTTCTTCTTCTCTTGGATTTCATTAGTTCCTTCTTCCTGCAGATTTGCCAGCACTTGAAACGAGTTTTTGCATTTCAGTGGGGCTGGTGAGGAATTTTTTCCACTTTTCCGCATCTTATTTCTCACCGTATTCCATCCATGCTCATCGCTAATATTGCCTTCCGTATCATGGGCCTTCGAGCGGAGAACTCGATTCTCCTCCTTAAGGCACTTAACAGCATCCTCCAAGGCTTCAATTCTACTAAGTAGAGATTGTACCTCTTCGGCGCTGAACACAGTGACACATTCACTCGCCATATCGCTAACTGAAGCAGCTACCCGGTTTGACCTGACCTGAGTGACGAGAGGAACAGAGGGAGTAATTGGTGAGGAACAATGTGGTGTTAGTACAGGTAGGGGTTGTGTAGATCAGATTTTTGTGGTAAGACAGATATGTGAGAAAGGTATAGGAAAAGGTAAGGATGTTTTTTGGGCTTTTATGGATTTGGAAAAAGGTTTTGACAGGGTAGACAGGAAGGCACTGTGGGAGGTATCGCAGATATATGGGATAGGAGGAAAGCTGTTAAGAGCAGTCAAGAGTTTTTACAAGAGTAGTACAGCTTGTGTTATGATTAGAAATGGAGAGAGTGAGTAGTTTAAGGTAAAGGTGGGACTTCGTCAGGGGTGTGTTATGTCGCCCTGGCTGTTCAATCTTTACATGAATGGGGTGGTGCGAGAGGTAAATGCAAGGGTCAGAGGTCAGGGGTTGGAGATGATTAAAGAAAATGGAGAAAAGTGGGAGGTGAGCCAGCTGTTGTTTGCGAACAACACTGCGCTTGTAGCAGGATCAGAGGAGGGATTGAGGAAGTTAGTGACAGAGTTTGAGAAGGAAGCTGAAGATAAATGTGGGCAAAAGTAGTAAGGTGATGAGATGTACACGGGGAGAGAGTGACAGTAGAGGAGTGGGGGTGGAGGTAGAACGTAAATTGAGAGAAGCGAGTAAATGCCTTGGTTGATTAAAAAATGTAATGAGAAATAGACATCTGGGAATAAATGCTAAGAGGAGGTTATATGAAGGAGTGATTGTGCCAACAGCAATGTACGGGGCAGAAACATGGAACATGAGAGAGGAAGAGGGAATGAGTTTGAATGTGTTTGAAATGTCT
>NW_027467720.1:462500-465000 GCF_046742065.1 Oratosquilla oratoria | reverse complement strand
TTTATTTATTTATTTATTTATTTATTCATTTAATTATTTATCTATTTATTTATTTATTTATTTTGATAATGCCTAATACAACACTTCATTTATCCTACTGTCAACCACCGTCTGCTCAAAATCTAGGTTTTTTATATGTGCTGATTTGGGCGGTGGGGATCTGGTACCTCTCAGGCATACGAGGGCTGATCTTAGGAGTGAGAATGACAGTCTACATCTCATCCATGAAACAATGCTGCTTTTTGGTTGTTGTTTCTTTTCAGCCTTTGCTCTAGGACCCATCCCACCTAAAGTCGTAAATGTTATAGGAGTGAATGAGCCCTGGTCTACATTTTGTATACGATCTTCGTACATCCAGATCTTCTCATACTCGTTCCGGGAGTGGGATGCCTCAATAGTTAGGTTGTTGTAACAGGGGGCCATCGGATCAAATATTCGCATGTCAAAGAAAGCCAATTTTCCCCGTGTCCAGAAACCTCTTGCGCTGACATCCACTATTGCCTCATCTGATGTGTTGGACGTGCGGTATCTGAAGTTCTCCCCTCCTTGTGGGAGTAATGTTGGTTCGATAGTCATATCTTTGCACACCTCCTGAAGCATTTGGGCGGTGAGATCCCTTACCTCATCATGTCGCATGCAAATAAATCCACCCTGCTTGCATATCATCACATGGTCTGGAGTAAACTGTACACCGCATGGCCATCCATACCTAAGGGCAATGGCATCCGTGAATTCTCTTTTGCTTAAGGTGAATCCCTTTGCCCTGATTGGTAGTGCTGTCAGCCAATTGGACGCCCCAGCTTCCTGCGCCATTGTTATCTTTCTTTTTATACAATTCGATAGACGAGCTAGAAGTGCTTGAAGTTCCTCCTTCTGCCTCTCCTCCCTTCCCTTTGAAATGTTTCCTCTAATTTATCTGATTTCCTCCATGTTAGTCTCCTTCCGTTGATCTTGTGACACGATGTTATTTGTCAAGAAAGACGTGAGTTTCAGGGAGTTTTCGTGTTCTATGTCGGCAAGGTTTAGCGGGTTGGAGATGCCGAGCCCTCCCATTCTAGGTGGAAGCTCAATAAGTTTTCTTTCCTCTTCGTTTATTGTCCGTCCTTTGGTGATGGCCGGTATCAGCTCGTTTCTGATGACTTCTTCAAGGGGCCTTAGTAGGCCGGTGATGTTCGGTACCGTCCTTAATATGTAGTTCCACTTATGTTTAACACCATATATGAATGCAGCATATGCCACCTGCGGTTCGGTCTTTGCAAAATTGGCTAGAAGCCTAACTTCCGCCAACCATTCGTTAATTTTCTTTTCGACATATTGCTTTTTAAAGGATTCTGAGCCGATCACTGCACCGAGATGTCTTCCCCCCTCTTTTGTTACCTTCACTTCACTGTTCTCAAAGAGGATTTTGGCATTGTCAAAGTACTCTGGCTTCACTATGAGGACAGACTTATTTGCATTCGGGATGTAATCCAAGCCCGGGACGTGTGCCAACACCAGATCCCACCACTTTTTTAAGTCAGCTACTTTTCCTGCCCCCGTGAGATCATCTGCATATACTACCTGTTTGACCCTGGTGTCTTCATATTGTATCTTCTGCTGCAAGTGAATAAGACCGAGCGCGTACATTGCCATGGCCACCGGGTCTCCCTGAGTGGTGCCTTCCGCGGATTTGATGATCTCCATTTTCGTTTCTTTTTTCTCAACCCTGTTGGTGACAAATAGGTTTGCAGGTTCTCTGTATGTGTTCTCCACTTACCTGGCCAATACTGGGCATTTAATTTTGATGTTGTGTATAGTTGTTGAATGCGTTTGATGCATCGACTAATAGGACTGCTTCGCAGTCTGATTCCTTGAATATATTTCTAATGGCGCGGTTTGCTGCCTCGGAACCCGCCTGTTGCCCCGCGCACCCCTGCAGGTTGCCAGCCGCTTCTCGCACCTCGTACTTACCGACTTCCATGATGACTTTTCCTATTATTATTCTCAACACCTCGCCTATACCAATCGGACGACAGCCAGGTTTCTTATCCAGCGGGATAAGTCTGCACGCTATGTATGCCTCCAGGTGCTGAAAATCCTCAGTCGCCAGTTTCTTCGCAAAACCAGCGATGGCCTCCTGCAGTCCCCCCGCTGCCGCTCCAAATAGGCTGATGCTAAGGAGACATTTCCATCCAGACGCATCTAAGCCCGATGGTCCCGCCGCTCCATGGGTGTGTAGAGCAAGGTTCCAGATCCTTTCTCTTGTGATGCTGTCAAAAACTACCTCGTGGGGTGGGAGGTAGTCACCACTGAATTTAGAGTCCAGGTTTGCTGGTCTTGCTTTTGGATGTTTTTCTTTCAGGATCTTTAGCGTTTCCTCGTTTAGGGGTAGAACTCCAGGATTTTCATTCTCCCCTGCGAACGACTTCATGGCAGCCGCAACCTTTCTCTGCCTCATCTTGTCTGCAAAATTCCTGGCTTTGTGGTCTGGATTTTTGTTTCTGTTGATGCCCTTGTTGAG